>NW_010972584.1:1630171-1696137 GCF_000737465.1 Haliaeetus leucocephalus | reverse complement strand
GCCCCGGCCTGCGGGCGGAAAGCGGGCACAAAGCGGGCACAAAGCGGGCACGGGCGGCGACACCCGCTGCGGAGCGGGGGGAGCGGTCTGCTCCTCCCGCCGCCCGCAATGGCGCGGGATGAACGTCTCCGGCCGAGCAGCGCTTTCGACACCCGTGGTGAAACTTCCAACGTAAGCGGGCGCTCCAGGTGCTAAAACCAACGTCCAGCACCAGCTTTCTGCTTCGCAAGCAAGCGTTCCCCAAAAACTGCACACTGGCCTAGGAGAAGAGGTACCCTCTTAAACAGAATTTTCTGACAAGTGCTATTTCCCAGAGATTTCTGAAAAATCTCTATGTGCGTTCCACCAATTCCTTTCTAAACGGAGGGCAAACCCACCAGTCTTCCCTGACTTAAGGAGTTAGACAACCGAAACTGAGGTGGAATGCCCTCACTGCAGCAGTAAAGTATCTGACTTCATTCTATGTTTAAAAAAAAAAACCAAAACACACACACAAAAAACCCCACCAAACAAAAACACAAACCAAAACAACCAAGCAACCCCCAAAAACCCAAACAACCCCACACCTTCAAATAGCAAACACGCAATTTAATTGTAACAGACTTGAATTTAAGAACACATTGACTTGAAGTCTTCTAGACAGGTAAGACTTTGGACTCAGTGTAATTCAGCACAGTAGCTCCGGACTATTTCAGATTATTATTTAAGCAGCAATATATAAAAGATTGTATCTCTGTTACAGAGCATTCCACTCAATAGCATGGCACTTCTGGCTCAGAAGTCACATTTTTCTTAGTAGTGCTACAGTTGAACTAAAACTTTTCATGACTAACAGCAGCTGTTGAAAAGAGTGGGGGGAAGTATCTGAGCCCTACTTGATTTCAACTTCTTAATAACAAAATATGAACACCAACAGTTTAAATCAGTATCTTAAGCTAGATAACCAACCAAAATTCTTCAAGCTCATACGAAAGAGAAGCCGTCTCTCTGTCAATTTTGTCTTCTGCATGAAATCCCCTCCTCCTCTGAGGCGTTACACGCACCACTTGATTCTTTCCATGTTCAGAGTAAAGTTTTTCAGATTTTTTTTTTTCCTTTCACCATTTTTCCTGATAACATTAAGTAATCTGGAAGTGGTGTATACATGTGGATGTAGGTGGCAGAGGAGGATATCCTATGAATTCTTTTCAGTGTGATACTAATATCGGGAACACCTAACCTGTAAAAACGTAACAACAAGATATTATCCCATTGTAAAGATGGGGACATGGGGACAGAGAGAAGAAACTAATCTGTGTTGGGTAATTGCAGACATAGGAAGAGATCTCAGAGATCGTGGGTTACAGGAGGGTATTCTAGCTAGAAGGGAGGAAACACTGCCGTCTCCCACCTCCTTTAGGCAGTTTTCCAGTTCTCAAATGGAAAAGGCAATTAAAAATGTTGTCGTAACTCAGGCTCTGGGCCTTTCTTAGTGGCAGTAATGGTGTCAGCAGAAATCAAAAGACTTCCAGTATGTTATGGCTTGTGCTGATGTCAATAGGGGTGGTTGCACTGTGCAGATTAGAACCCATCACAAATTACCAGATATGCTGCACAGGGAAACAAAAATGCAGTCGAGAAGCATAAAGCATGCAGCATCTACCAACACTCCAGTAAGGATTCAGGGTATTCTCTCCATATATATACACAAACATTTTCACAACAAAAGTAGGAAACTTCAAGGAACAAAACAGGAGAAATCAGTATGCTAACTTGAGGCGATAGTCCAACCTTTTTCAGGAATCTGCCATGGGCAACAGTAAGTGACAGCTAGTGATGTTTTCTTGGACAGTTTGGCTTATCACCTCATAAAGCTGAAACAGGAACAGCTGCAAAGCATGGGGAGGTGGAAAAAGAAGATAAACAACTAACTTCGACTGCTTTTAATAGGACCGGCTTTGCCACTTTACAGCCTTTTGGCATTAATGCATTTAAGCCACTAGATGGCAAACGGCCTTTGAGGCAGCCAGCAGCAAGACACACTGGTCAGTCCCCTCAGCACATGCTGGAGGTTAGACTGAAAGTGAGCATTTTTACTCCAGTAGCATCTTTCAGATTCTGCTGCAGGTTATGTTAGAACAATAGTTAGAATAGGCCAACTCCTAATAGCAATGTGGCACAACACAAGTCAAAATCAGAGTAAGAACAGTATTTCAAACTTACAAATTGACCTGTCAGCTAACTTGATTTTATTCACAACTGTTTGAGAGCAGGCTTAAAAACTGAGCTGACAGAAAATGCTTATTTTTAGTAACATTATTTGAGAATAGGTATAACTTAAAAGGAGGACCAAGTTACTGACTGGCAATACGGTGTCAAGAAAGCTTTACGAGAATATGCAGTCAAAAGAATTGTTCTCCAATTCCCACAACAGGCAATGCCCACAGGAACTTTCCTGCATCCTCTCACTGCAACATATATTCCTTTTGGTTGTCTTGAGGCAACTGTTTGTGGCAGCATACTCTAAAATAGTTTACTTTCCTTAACAGCAAAGGAGGCAAGATAAACTAACTACACTTCCAGAGTTAGGCTGCATATGGAACTAAACTAGGCTAGATGTTCCTCTAGCACAGAACACACACTTTGGCTTTGGACAATGGGATAAACCCCTGTTATTATTAGAGCTATGCGGAACCTCTATGGCAGAGAGAACCCCTTTGATCTACTACCTCTTCCAAAGCTAAAACAGTCCAAAAAGACCAGACAGTTGTATGTACAGACCTTAGAATGAGTTGGGACTATTCCTTCAGACTTTCAAAATGAAAAATCTTCATGTTTCAATAGGTCAGTAGCTGTGTTCCACTTGAGATAACTGTATTTCATTACCCCATTAATAAAGTAGTTCAAGATGAAAGGTGGACTTCAACTTCACATCACAACCTTTACATAAATTGAGAGTAATCCAGAAAATTTAAAACCTCTTAAGAGCAGTTGGAGACCTTCCACAGTATCACTTCCTTCAGAGGGGAAATCCTCTTCAGCTAAAATATTATAGCTAATGTCCTTCAGGACAAAAATTCCCAAATTAATGACAAAGTGAGACTGGAAAGCAGGAATCTATTAAATCAGCAGTGAGACCTTGAAACAAGACTGATCAGTTGGAACTTCTCATCTGTTCTAAAACAAAGATCTCATTGCAGAACCAAAATAAAATCCAGTGTAAATTATCAATAGTAAATTTGCATTTTATTGCAAATAAAAACCCAAATATATACTGTACTTTATAGCTAGTAATATATTTTAATATATAATAATATATAATTATTAATATCAAGAAACCCACTTCATTTTATTTGTGGGTTTCCTTTCCCTTAAAGGTCCCCCAAGGAATCAAGTTAGAAAACCAACTGTGCTATGAAATAATAGGCAAAGTTCTCTGCTGCTGCCCGATACCTCCTAGAATAGTGCATGATACAACACAAAATGACAGACTAGGCTGTGAGCTGAAGACTGTAGATTTCTGTAGCTGCTGAAAGTTTTTAGCTTTACAGTCCAGATCAATTTTAGAAACAAGCAAAATACTCAAAACCCCTGGTGCTGGCTGAGAAACCTTCCCCCTCAACAGCATCCTGTCCAGTTGATTCAGTGCAAAGACCAAGCAAGATCCCCGACACCCACAGGGAGCAGCCAAATGCTGCTGCTCATGTGCCCAGCCCTGCTCTGTGCCTCTGCAGCTGGAAGGAGAGGCTCTGAGGGCAGCAGGCCTTCCCAATAGCATGTACTGCATTAAAAGACAGATACACACTTCTCTTCCCATCTCTCTGGCCTGCAGCATGATTCTGTCTCACGGCTGGACACGTGGATTCTAGCAAAGGAGATGAGTGGGTACAGAACTGGAGCTGTACACTACTGGCTCAGCAGAGCTCACTTATCACAATAGCCCACACTTTGTAGGGAGTGTGACACTTGATAGAACTGCTCTGCCTCTGCTACAAGTCCACACTTTGCCATTTGATGAACAAGGACAAAATACTTTATTCCTGGGGTGGCAAAAGATTGTTTTCCCTATACTGCTCAGAAGCCTTGTGCCAGCATAGGACAAGTTATGTTAAGTCTGGGTTTAATTCTCTTTGTTTCTTTTTTTAAAAATAATGCATAGAAGAGATCTGTCTCTCTATTCCTGATCATATAAAGCTTGTTCCTTTACAGAAATAACAAGGAGGTTGGGGTCAAAGCAAGGAGTCATATGGAGACTTACCAGACTAGGGACTAAATCTCATTAAGCTTTCTTCCCTCCTCTGAGCACCCCTCTCAGATCAGGGATGTATCTGGGCCTGAGGATGTAAAATTTCCAATTCAGTGCAGAACTGCAGGAAGCAAAAGAAGAGAATCACAGGCCATTCACTAGCAAAGGACACACTAGGAGTTACTGCTGTGGGAGCTTCTCTTCCCTCCAACCAAAGTGTGCCCAGAGGACTTTTTAGATTAGTTTCCTCAGGCCTTGTGGACTGAGTTAATCTCTCTGTGCATGTTAAATCATTAAACAAGTCACTTTTTTTTTTCCTGGCTGCATTATTAGTTCAGCAAGGATTTAATTTACATCCTTTCTTTGGGATGGAAGAATAAATAGGCTTTCTGAAGAATGCAGAGGAGTGTTTTTTTCTGTGATACGCAACATTTGAAAAATGCACTGTCTCAGCTTTCCAGAGTAGCCTTTGACATTCTAGTGTTAGCATTAATTTTCCTCACACATTTTCACAGTGCATTGGCCTTTAGTGCACCATTTATATGTAATTTGACCAACTGGTTTTGCTGCCTTATCAATTTCACCTTTAAATTCAACTTTTATTTATTGGAAGATTTTATGTATTAAGCATATGGAAGATTGACACTTTCTTATATGCAAAATGTAATGTAAACCAATGTTCAACTCAAAGGAAAAGCAAAAAAAATGCAGCAAATATAGAAGTCAAACAGTAAAATATTTAAGGATGGGATAGTGCTAAGTTTTCAAAAACAGTGCAAAATTATTACACTGCATACTTTACAGTAGATTAGACAGCTTGTAAGAAATAGTATACAAGATTAAAAGAGCCAAAATGAGTGTTCTGCACAATGCAGTCTACTTCTAATAAGCTTTACACTTTTCTTGTTCTCTTTGCAATTTAAAAATCTGTAACATTCAACATACATTCTAAAAGTCTACAGAAACCTCCAAGTTCTTTAATCTGGGGAAAGTAATAAAGTCCAGTAGTTTTGTCACTGGAACTGGCAAACTCCTTGCTTAAAATTCTTGCAAAATTTGTACATTCCTTAAACATGTACATAATCAATTCTGCACAATCTTTACTGTCCTGTGTGTTCTAAAACTAAGCATTTCCCTTGTATGTATTTATGTATGTTCAACTGAAGATGATTTCTATTTTGCCTTCCTCAAGGATAGAAATACAGAAATCATTTTCGCTATGATCTAACAGTCTCTGCCTTACCTGCCTCTTAACTGGCTTAGGAAACTTTGTATCAGCCCCTCACTTCCAACACTGAATAGAAAATTTATCTAATTGCTGTGTGCTTTGGAAGCCTATCGATACATAAAATGAGAAAACTAACATGGAACATCTCTTGATCTTTTTGGAAAGCTTATAATGTCAGCAATAATCATAAATAAGAAGTTCCCTTGTGGATTGTTTCCTTCACCTTGTAAAGTATTAACTGCCTTCATTTATTGTTCATGTCAGATATACACAACTTGAACTATCACTATGATAAGTACTGTTTCTGGACAGTAGTATATCCCAAATTCTAACCTACAAATCTCAATTATAAAGGTGGCGATGAGTAAGTGCTGAGGCAACACATGTACATTTTTCCTCCTTCCTATGCATTCTGTAAAATTAACTTCACAGTTATACTTGCTGCTGCAGATTTGGTGTTGACTCATGCATTTCTACTGAACATACAGAAGTGTTTTCTGGAGCATAATAGCCATAGTAAAGTTATAGAAACAGATTTTGCAGCTGTGAGCACTTGCACTTGAAAAATCTCTACTAGCTAGTGCTTGGCATCTTTACACTACAAAATCATTCCATAAGCTCCAGGCTACCTCCCTTGAGGAAAAACACACTTGAAAGATAGAGAGGTGCAGAAAGCCTACAAAAGAGACTTCTACTTGCTATACAAACACATACATTCACAAACACTATGTGCTTTAATAGTCACACAGAAATAAGGCTTTGTTCATTAAAACAGTTCACAGCTGTTGAGTACTCATGCAGAATGTTCCTCCTATATTTCAGAATTCAACAAGAAGTGTTATTAAATTTGCTTTGACCTCAGCATGACTTGTTTGTGCATGAAACAGCCTTGAGACTTTTAAAATCAACAGTGACAATAACTCAATGAACATGGCAAAATACACACAGTGGAAGGATTCAACTGGCAAGTGTTTCTGAAACACACATTAGAGGAGTTTAGATTCTTAAAAGGCACTGAATACAAGATATTCCTGTTAAATATTCCAGTTTCTCTTTCCTTTTGTTCTTTGAGTCACCTGAAGAGTTAGTTTTGAAGTAGATGCAGACATGCAGGAGTTATACTTAACAACCAGGAGGATATCTGACTCAAAACAATGTTTTTGTTACTTAAGTAATTCAGCATCTAGGAGAAGAATAGCTTAAAGGAATGCCTTATAAAAGTTGAGAATACAGAACTTGTGAGTCACCATACACTGCCTTCAAATTACATTTGTAAGATATTATATAATATTGTGCATGATCACCTGTAGAACAGAATTAATGAGTCAGGTATCTCTTCATGTCATTTATTTCTATCTCACTTGAGAGCTGACTTCCATTCTTCACTGAAATAACCCCTCTGAGCAAGACAGTGATTAGTCTGACAAATTGACAGAATAAATTATCTCCATCCCCCTTTTATGGGACCTCACCTAGCATTCATCACAGTTATGGCTAAGTGAAATACATTTTTTTGGATTCCTCTTATTCCTTAGTGACAAGCAAGGAATCTCTTAAATAAAACAGTCCCATCATATGTTTACCTATTCCGTTTCAGAAACTCCCACATTATCCTTCAACAGCTAAACTGCACTTTCAGTACAAAAACCTGAAATCCAATTAGGAAAAAAACCCAAAAAACTCACTAGCAATACAGGAAACAGAACTTAACGCTATGCCCAGCGGACCTTTCTCAGCTACAAATAAGGGAAAAGGAGAGCTCCCAAAAAGCCTATTTACCTTTTAGTGGGAGGTCAACTAAGACCAACTTTTTGATATAGAAGAACAATATTGAGAGTCAAAATCATCTCTGCCTCTAATCCAGATGTCCATATAGTCAAGTTACTGAGCTTCATTGCCTCCATTTGAACTGAAAACATGACTTCACTGCAGGTCTTTCTCTTCAGATGAAAGTACAATTATTTTCTCATAGCTCAAGGAGACCCAAGGTCACAAGACAACTCACCTTGACAAGTCCTACTGTTTTCAGTTCCTTAGGAACAAAACTCTACTCTCCAAGTTTAGCTTCACTGCCATCCTAGCTGGCTCAGTCTGTAGGCTTATACGGAACAAACAAACATGGGATAGCTTAGGTCTGAGGACACCAGCTGTCCCCAAACATTACAGTTCTGGTGATGAACAAATAGAAAAGACAAGTGAGATTAGTCATCACATGTTTCTGCAAGTCTTTAAACACAAGATCTTGTGCCATGCTAACAATGTTAGGGGATTTCCCCAACCTTGCCCCTTAAGGAGATTGTAAAGTAGAAGTCCCCTCTTGCTTCCATACTAAATAAGCTGTTCTGTTTTATTTCCTCTTAAAGACATACTTTTTCTCCGCTACGCCAGTCACTCTGAGTTTGTGCGCTAAGCAGTCAAGTAGAAAAAAGTACATCCCTTTGTTTAGCCAAGTTGTAACTGTATTACCAGTTGAACCATGATGTGTCAACAGTTTGTCTGTAACTTGGAAAAAAAATAAGAGAGAAATTAACATATCCACTCTCACTACTATGATGTGGTTGAGGGGGTGATTGTTTGGGAGTTTTTTAAGCAACAGGTATATTGGGCTAAACTCATAATTGGAATAAAGCCCCTAAAGATAACAGCAGCAATCAACTGTTGCCTCAACTGGGCTATGCATTTTAGCTTCCTCTCTCCCTCTGCAGGTTCATGCTTTAGTTGCACAGGGTAAAAATTTGCCTATTACAACAGAAAACGCTGTCATCCTTTAATGCATTCCTGATCACGCCTACATCCTGGTGGAAAGATTGGTTGTAGTACTGTCAAAACACTTGGGCATAAATTATTAGGCAGCTTACTCAAATACAGGAGGTATAGCTTTAACATGACTAGAAAGGCACTCTAGACACATTTAATGGGCTCTGTTTCCTTCCCCTGATAATCATATGAGGGCTGCATGGGCACCTTGATACTGGTATCTTTATATTCTTTATAATTCATATGTTCCTAAGGACTTATACTGTGAAAAGAGCTATATATGCTACCAGATATTCCATTTTACCAGAAAGTCTGCATCCCTACCAGGAGTCATGGTTTGACTTCTTGCCCAATGGAAAAGAGGTTGGAAACAAACAAAGTCAACTCTATAGCCCACAAGAAGCGAAAGTAACCCAATCAAAAACCAAAAGTAGGCCTTCCCAGGTTTATCTAAGTTCAAAATCCTTAGGAAAATTTCTTGTCCTTACCGAAGGGGAGAAACTCTGAATGAGTGGTAGACAGAACTGCTCATACCAGATCAAAGGAGCTGGATATCCCTCTCACAAATACTGGTGTCCACACACAGCAACATACATGCCTGGTAAGAAAAGCCATACCCTGGCTCTTGTATTCTGCTGTTACATCTACAACTATTACTTATACCAGAAGAGAAATACCACTAAATGGAAGAAATCTTGTCTTCCTGACTTCATAAGCATTGTGTTAGAAAGCTAAATGCACAGCATACAACACACTATTAATCTGGAGCCATAATCTGTTACTATTACCTTTAACTCACTGTTCTGCAGCTTGCAGGTCATGGTTGACACCACATTTCTTTCATCAGCAGATTTCAAAAGCACTGCATACTTCACCATGCATTTTTAGATCTCCATGTCCATCCCACCTAAACATAAATTTAAAATTGTTTTCTTAGAAATCAATAATATCAGATGCTCATTGTAAGAGATGTCACAGGAGTCATTTAAGGTTTTCATGCATGGTAGAATACTCCCACTTACATCCTGAAGAACGTGGGGAGGTTCAAACAAAAGGATCTGACCACATATCTAAGACTAAACCAGCAACATATATCTTCTTCTCCCCACACCATAGTCCTAAAATTTAATGTCTATTATGAAACAAGTACCTTTCCATCTGCATGCAAAACTCACTGTTTTATGTTACCAGTCTTCCTGAGAATCCAATAGAAAAAGCAAGAAATTGTTAGTGGCAAACTAACTCTTGAAATCCTTTCCATCACAGACACACAGAAAACCTTGCAACATTCCTATATAAACATTTAGGAATACATGTCCCTTTTGATTATTCCACTGACACTGTAACCTCAGACATTGACTCTAATCACTTCATCCTCTCTCACATACTAAATTGTACTCAGCTTTGTTCTGTAATGTTATTGATAATGTTTTCGAACGCTACACGCACATTTACTGGAGCCTGGGAAAGTGCTAGTCAGGAAATTATGTAAGAAATGAACCTTATTTTGTTACTGCAATTCCGGCGGTTTTCCAAATCTTTGTGTCACTAATTGCACGTGATTATCCACAAAGAAAAGGGAGCTCTTCTAACTAAACAACGTAATTAATTCCATTATACAGAATACATAATTTACAACAATATAGGCCCAAAAATCTCAGGTGCCTTAGTAATCCATAATGATAGAAAGTAAACAATCCTTTTCATTATGTAATTCTGTATTTTTCAGTCTGTTCAAAATTGCTCATCCTTGCATATTGGTTTTTCAAACACGCTCTTAGTTACTCAAAAGAACATTGACATTAGCAGGATGAAACCTGTTGAGTCTGACTTAAAAAATGGACAATTTAAAAATAACTTCATATTTTTGTATCTCCCCCCCACTGCTCAAGAAGAACTGTCCGCTATTTAAAGACCATCACCAGTTTTGACTGCTAGTTGCAGACTTGTATAGTTGCTTCTCTTTATGAATAAAATTGTTTGCTTTGAAGTGCCATTTAATGGTTTGCTTCCCTAATGTGACATTTTATATTCTTTCTTGTACCAAAAGAAGTGGAGTGGTTTGGGGGTGTTACAGGCTGCTAAGACTGAAATCTACACTGATGGAATTGCTTCTGAATAGTTATGTAATAAGTAATTGTAAATTTGACAATGGAAAACACTGCCAAAGCAGTGAAAGCTATTCAAAACCTCAGATTTTGTTCTCAGCATATTACTAAAATCATAGGCTGTTTCCTGCTTTTTGTGTGGATAACAAACACATGAAGATTCATGGGGGACAGGGGGCAGGGAATCAAACTCATTCACTTTACTTGCTTTTCCACAATCCAGATTTATGTTCAGTCACTTTTCACCTCTGAGACAAAATCTCACATCATTAAAGAGAGAAGGCTAAATCATTCATTTAAAGGTAATTCCCTTTGATCACCTTAATAATGTAGACACACATAAGGAGGTTAAGGAGGTTACAGCTGGGTAGTGCAGTGGAAGAGACAAAAGCTCAAAATTCAGTTAAGAAAACAGTAAGCTTGCTCTTTGCTAATACCATCATCAGTGCTTTTGTTCTACAAATGCTAACAAAGTGACAAGCACAGCAGTGTAAAAAACAAGTGCTATGCTAATTAGTGGGGCATAGGCTACTCATGCATGGCTGCTCTTCCACTGGTAAAGGAAGGTGCTCTTTGCTATTATGCTTTTTGTTTCAAAACTGAAAAGGAGATACTTCCCAACATACAGCAAAACAAAAAAAGAATAAAGTTACTTCAAAAGTCACTACATGAAATGGACAATAGAAGACTGCTCAATACTTCATTATATTGCAAAAGGAGAAAGAAAGGTCTTGAAAACAAATGAGACTTATTGCATCAATAATTTTCAAAAGAATGATGATTTTATATTTAGAAAATAAGTCAGACACTGGATTTCACAACCATATGTGGAAAACATTAAAGGGAAAACTGGAGGGGATTGCCAAGGCAGTGTGGGGCCAAGAATTGCTATTTTTTTTTTACACCCACCCCAAAACACCAGCGGGGGGGGGCAGAGGAGAGGGGACAAGTTTCACATAGCTTTCCTCTGCAACTATTGCTAAAATAAATTTGACTAGCAATACGCAAAAACTGTCAGTGCTGGACTGCTACAGAGACTGAATTATGCTGACAGCACCAGAACTAGTTGGGCAATTTTGGGACAGTTTCCAGCATTACTGCCCAGTTTCTGCTGGCTTATGAATAAATAGGAAATTTCAGTCTAATTATTCCAATGCAATTTGTGAGCTGAAGAGACAGTAGATGGAACAGCAAGACTTCCCAGTCTTCCCTTAGAAGTGCATGAGAGGATTTTTACAGTCAATAAGCAGTGCACGTTAGCCAGAATTTTACTGTGAACAGCAGAAAATTTGCGACTATACTGTCAACATAGGTAAAAATGAATGGCCAGAATATGCATTGTTACCACTTTCTTCTGAATATGTGTACCAATAATAGCAAAAAGGATCTTGCTCATAGCCCTCAGAACATTACTTCATTATTAGTTCCTTCCTTTTTGAGAAAAGATTACACCTAGTGAAAATTTGTACAACTTAAAAAGCCAAACTTTTTTTTTTAAGCCCATCCAATTCTGCCAAAAGGCATATGGTCCTGTTGGCACTTACTCTATTCAATCCTTTGCACATTCAGAGCATCATATCAATATTGATTAATTGTCAGAAGAATGCTTGTATGAGACAAGCAAATAGAAATATGACAGCCAGATGCTATAAACAGCACTGTATTCAATCAGATCATCTTCTTGTTATCTTATCACTGCTTTTCCTTAGTATTTTCAGCCTGGATAGTGTAACTTAAGTCGCATATTCTCAATAAGCATACAACACAGTACACATCTACGTAATTAACTACAAGTTGCAAAGTGAATGAATCATGGCGGGTAGGGGGAATGGAGCACACCATTCCTTTGTAAAATTAGAAAACATCTTGGGATTTTTATTTGAAAACTATGCAATGCAATTCCTAAACTTCCTTTTCATCCCAGTGTTTCCCAGATACTTTGTCCTTCACAAGACTGCATTTGCCTCTAGGGAAAACACGGTATTTCCACTGTTCAAGCATTACAACTTGGCAGGGCAGAAGAGGAAATAAAGCATATTTAACTAAGTGAAACTGCAAATTGCATTTAGAGACTGAAATAATGCAGAGAGACTAAGAGTGAATGTCCTCCTCTTAAAAAAAATGGCACAGAGGTTTTAAGAGCCACAGCTTGTCAGCTGTCTTCCTTTTTGTCACTACTGAAGGAGCAATGCTGGCTCCTTAAAAGGATGTCTGTGTGATCCTTCCATTCTCTAAGGCAAAATATGAGAGGGATTAGATGACTCATCAGGGATCAAGACCTCACAGGACCCACTAACACTGCATCCCCAAGCAAAGAGTGAGCACATGTAGAACTCCTCACAATACTCCTATGGGAAGGTATGTACTGAAGGAATCAAGAGGAAATTGGGAAACAGACTGAAACCTGGAACCCTGGGAAACAGACTGAAAATGCTTAGACTCTGAAAGGACAAAATATATGGTTTTAGTTTACTGTTTTGCCTTCTCAGCAAAACAATCACAAGTCAGCCAGAACTAAAAGCAGTTCTGGTACTAAGTCATACTCCCACTACCTGGAACGAGGGTAGTGTTGCTTAGTGATCTGTGTTCATACACCGTTGAAGAAATGGGGAACAAATCTGCACGTCAGAACACCAACAGAGATTTCACAACTAATATCTTTATATTCTTCTTCTCAAAAGCAGTCAGGACAGTCACATTTCAAAGATGACAGCTGTCTTGACTGACCAATTTTTAGACTAACTACTCATGCAGTGACTCTTTAGCTCTTCTGTCACATTATAAAACTGCAAGCATTAGATATCTTGTGTACACCTGCACAGAGAAAAGTACCTCCCATTTACTTAAGACATACCAATACAGGATGTACTCCAATCCCTACATCACATATTATTTAATCACTTCTGAAGGCACTGGCTTTCAGAGATTACATAGTATGCTCCTATACCTACATAAACGTGGCATTTATCTGGGTATGGGTTTTGTTCCAGACTCTGTTGCTTGCCAGCTGTTACTCTGGGAGACAGATAAGGTAAATAATTAATAGGCAGCACATTCTTCTAGCTGCTAATGCTGTAGAACAATTTCTCAGAAGTTATCCCCAGAATTAGATTTAATACTGATTATTAAGCACTTGATAATATGTGTGGTAAAAGGCAGACAACTGTAACAGAATGAACAGCGCACAGAAGTGTTGATCTTTATCTTACTGGCTTTCTGCCTCTATTTTCATCAAATTCTTCAGGAGCTGATGACAGTAGATTAAGAAGCATTTTTTGCATGCAGACAGTAGTTTTCTAGCCCTCCTTCCTGCACTTCTATCACATCTCTGTTAATAGTGATATGTTTTCATTAGTGATGGGGCATCAGTAGCTACTGCCACAAGCTGTGTCACATTCAGGTGTGCACTGCTGTTCAGAAACAGAGGAACTGTTGGTCCCTCTTACAGCTAACCACACAGACAGGCTGTTCTACACAAAAACTGTCCACACCCAGCTGGGCAGACCAAAGAGACAGTCATCAGTACACTCAGATCCATTCCTTGTACATATGGCATTTTTATGTGCCACCACACATTTCAGAGGTGGAATCCACCAGGTTTTGATTTTCACACCTAGTTGTCAGAACCAATGGACCCTTCCCTGAGGTCTTCTCAGCCCTGAGCTGCAGAAGAGTCCACTGTCACTGCTCACGATGGAATAAAAGTTATCTTAGCCCTTGCAAGAGCCAATGACTTCACGTAGGCTTCTGAGCAGATATTGATACCAGTGATGTTGCTGGTACAGACACAAGCTTACCCAAGCTTACCTGTGTCTGGAAAAACAAGCCTTCCACAAATGTTTAACCAACCATCATGCACTCTGCAAGGATCTGCATCTCATCATCACTTGCAGCTTGCCCAGGATCTGGAACTAGTGAATCCAAGTTAATGAACACTCACTATTTAGGAACAAGATTGGTTCTACACTTCTAAAATGGGAGTTTAAAATTAGCATGTGTGTAGGTTTTTTAAGCTGGAGTACCCAGAAGTTGTAGTATATATGGATTGGAGCATTTTCTAGTAATTTATGTAATTAACAAAGATACAAAGTTCTTTAAGAAGTTAAAACTGCAGCCCCATATACTGTCTCAAATGTTGTCCAGTCACCCAAGCAACCATGTTCATCCTAGTACATTCATGGGCTTCAACTTCAAAAGCATTAAACAGATTGTAATCTAGTGAGATACTATGTTGACTTTGTTGAGAGCACAATTAGGCTCCTGCTACTTGAAGTCTTCACCAAAAGCTCTCAAAAGTTTGTTTTAATGTCACTATTGATACACTGACAAAGCTAAAAAAATCCATTACTCTGTAAGAGTTGAGCGTTGTGGATATAGCAGATCTTAAGAGCTGAAGGCACTCAGTACTTGGATGCAATTCCTGGAAAAGCTTCAGGAAGCTCTTTCATTAACAGTGTTAAATCAGTAAGTAACATAACTTTTCAGTTACACAGTAATTAAGCTGATTTTTCAGTACCTGAAGAGGCTTCAAATGTCTGGAAAATATTTTTGGTAAAACTCAACTACCAATTCTGACAATTATAAGGTCACTAGATTATATTTTGCTTGTATGGGAACACGTGCTTTGTGTTCTGAGTATCTGCACTATCACTGCAAAACCAATCTGGAGACTGCATTGACCTCTACTAAGTTCAACACTGCATGGTAGTATGTAAAAGTACTGTTCTGGGACAATTGCTTAAAGATGAGGTAACTCATGTCTGAACTTGGCATATTAGATGGTAGCCAAGTCAGCAGCCTGAAAATGTCAGTACATACCAGCTAAACTCACTTTCCTCTTGGATGACCTCTCATTCCCAGCCGAAAGAATCCCAGATGAAAGTGTAGCCCTAGGATCTGAAAGATTGTTCTTTTCTTCAAAAACTGCATTTTTATTTTAATGCTGCTACCATGGAGCTGCTGAAAATTACAGAATTTATAATTATTTCTAAACAGAAGCTGGTGGATGGCAACAATAAGAGTCCATCAGCATGATCAACATTCTGTCGACATAAGTTAAAAAAAATCCAAGTGAAAGAGTTTGTTACATGAGAGACTACGATCTTCAGAGGTTTATCCAGGCTACAGACTATGAAGTAGTGCCTTGCCTTTGTAGGCTCTGTACAACACTACAATGTAAAAAAACAAACAAACAAACAAAAAAACAGAAAAAGAAAAAAAAACACCAAACCCCAAATAAAAAACAACCACCACACTAAAACAAAACTGGGGAAAAAAGGACTCATACCCACTCCACAGTGAAAAGCAGCTATGCCTCACAAACACTGCAAGGAACAAAAATCTCCTTCCATGGAGCAAACAGGCCTACCTTGAGATTGGAACAAGCACATTATATTTGCACATGATTAAACCGGAATCTCAGTCTACAGCCATCAGAACTCAGTGTGTTTTCAAAGATGTTCTGATTAATCAAACTGCCTAATTAAGAGTGTCTTAAGTGTCTCTACTATAACAATTAAGTGCCTTTACTACTGCCTTGTAACATGGTTCATTTTAAACTGTGACTGGATAGAAGCTTGACCATGCTAGTAATCCAGTTATGTTTTGGGAATTACAGTGTACCAGTTGATTAGATTAAGAGATGAAGACAGAATTAGGTGCCACTTGCCATAGCCACATCATTGTAGGCTTGTGTACATGTCATAGGGTTTGCTGTAACAGACTATGCAGAAAAATTCTGAAGAGACAGATGATATAGGCAAGAGCATTCCTTTGCTGTTTAGGTTAATCTGTGAATAAGCAAGGCAGGAATTTAAGGGAGAGGTATTATATTCTCTTTGATTAACAAAGAGAAACAAGCTGGCCTAATAAAAACACACACAAGTCCCATTTTCAAAATTTTGTCCTGCTTCTATCATCACTGGAACAACCAAAATAAGCCACATCATCAGGAATATTTCTTTTTCTACTGTAACTACACCAAATAAACTGTGTTTGGTTTTGCGTGTGGTATGCTTTCACCAGTCATAGCTATACTGTCAATGCTTAAGAGTACTTCAAAAAGAAAAGTCACAAAAGGATGCAAATTTGCATGAGATTACCCATGCACACTACCACACACTGCATTTGCAGTTTTTACAATTAAATAAACCATAGGTCTATGTCTAGTCTAGTCTACTCTCTAACCCTATCTCACAATAAAATTTGCAACTGGTCTGTAAAATTTACAGTGGGAAAATTATATGCTTAATTATTGTCTTTAAAAAAAGACATAATTTTGGTGGCAGGACAGATATTTGCAGCTAATTTGCTTCACATCACTGTGCATTTTTCAGAGGTCTCTCCCAAGTATTTTAAGAGTGATTCAGCAGTAATTCCAAAACAATTCTCAGAAATGCTTTACCATGTATGGACATAGAAACTTTTCCCCCTTTTTTTTGGAATACACTCTGCAACTTTCCAAATGAGTATAAGATTTCTGATGCAACTTGAAAACAGACTGTGTTCTAGGTTTGCAAATGATCAGTTATTTCAGTTTGAGTTTAGCAGTTCACCATTCAAGAAGAAATACTACTTACTGGTTAGAGGGAAGGCTGCGAGTCAGGACACCAGGCTCCGTTCCCAGTACTGTTCAAGACCTGTGAATTCAAGCACTCATCTAAGTTTTAAGAGCTTTATTTTCCATTATATACAAAATATTTCAGGAAGATAATATAGCACAGGTCAAAACGTACTATATACATACACAAAAATAAACTAGTTAATAGTAAAAACTTTTGAGACTTGCTGTGAAATATTAAGAACTGAGTTATGCTTCTATTCTATAGAACATTCATAAATATGCATGGGGTTGTTCTGGGAAAGGCAAGAATTGTTGCTGAAATGAAAGCTCAGGGCACGCAGCTCTTAAACCTTCACTGATGGACGAAGATAAGATACAATTTCTTTTTATGCAAATTATAAAATGCCTGATTACTAAATTATGAATTAGTGAAACTCTCACGTATTTCATACATTGCTGTTAAATGGTTTACTCTAAGATCACACAGGATCTATTTGTAACCAGCCTGCAGTCCTGATATTTCTACAAGGTATATAAAAGTTGGCTAAATTAAGTTAGTTATATGGAAATTGCATTTTAATAAAACTTGTGGTTGTTACCCTCCGGAGAATGATTTAAAATAAATGATGGAGTACTCTGCTTGCTTTTGTGAAAGAAACGCTCCTGCCTACTCACTACCTGGGTAATGGTATTCTGTCTTTAGATGTGTATGGGTAAATGCCTCAACCAACATTTTCACAAGCAACAGTTACAGATTTTAGTTGCAGTAACCCATACACAATACAGAACAAGCAGAAAATAACATATTTCTCTAAGTCACTGACCTCCCCAGATCCAGACAGAGGTAGTAAATTAACAGATGGCCTTAAGGACCATAAGAATCAATAAAAGACATAAACCACAGATACTATTAAATGCTAGACTTTGGGACTGGGCATTGATTTTTATTGTCAAACTGTGTTACTGCTGCAGGCACAAGATTCACTACAGACTTCTGTTCTGTATTGATTTTGTTGAGCAGCAATCAAGAGTTCAGTATTTAATGGCATGCAGCTCAAACTGAAGTTCCCACTTACTGCGCGGAGGTTTTAATCAATTAAGTCTTGCCATTACATATTCTCATTTACTCTGTGTAACTGCCTTGCATAAAAACATAAAAGAATGATAATGTCATTTTGTTATCATTAATACTCCATGAAATTCCCTTTACTCATTAATTTAGTAACATTTATAGGTCTTCAGTGTGCAAGGCTTTAGAAGCAGTCTAAAAATTCTGTCACAGATTTTCTGCATGACTTCTCGTCTTTGTGACTTGGAATTACACAACTGTAATGAAAGACAAATTGAAGTATTGGAGAGAATAATTTCTTCAGCTACACAGCACTCCGACAGTCAACTTGACCTTATTGCATGGGGTCCGATTAAGATTCCTTTGCCATCTAGAGTTCAAATGACCACTACTGATCACAGCTACAGCATCGAGGATAATAAACCCTTTCTCCAATACAAATGAAGTATACTTTATCTTTGGCAAAGATGGTGAAATTACCAAAATAAATCCACCATAAAGCTGAAAAATTACTAACAATTACAGACTTTGCTGTATATAAACCCTTCAATTTGTGCATGAATACTCTTGCACATGTAATTACATGTACAGAAATTCATTCTGTTTTTACCTTTGCAACCTCTTCACAATGATGACTTCTGATAAAGACAATTTGTCACTACCACAAGATCAAAGTTATGAAAACCTGAATCAGTGCTCATACACTTGCTGAATCCACTGCAAAAGTAAAGAGAGTTATAAAGTATAATTATTTGGTGGGTTAGACTTCGAGACATCTAAGTAATTAGGAATTCCAGTTGAAAATTTGAAACGGAAGGAACTACTAAAATCCATTTGTGTGAAAAGCAAGCTGGCAAATGGTTAAACTGTAAACAAGATATGAGATTATTCCTCACAAATAATATGAAGCAAAATATAATAAATCATGACATACTTGAAATGTTGAAAGGAAGGAAAGCAAAGAGACTAATTAAGGCTTGCAGGCAATGGATGATGGTTGTAAGTATATGAAGTGACAGCACAGTCTGAAAGAATTTAGATACATACCTAAAAGACAGACAGTACTACAAAAGGAAAGTAGCTCCCTTGATACAAATTGAAAAGTATGAAAATTAGCTAATGAGATTAGGTGTAAATAGCTTTTCACACCTTCCTATTGAAATAGCAATTGGGATCACTTTACAAAAACAGCTACTGATAATAAACAACTAGTAGACTCTCTCAGTAGTTCTCAGATTAGCCAGTCTGAATGTTAGCACATAGATGTGATAGTAAAAGTTTTGATCGTATAAAAGTAAAAATTATTTCTGGGAAAAAAAAATTAAGGATGACTAGAAAAGACGAAAATTGGAACAAATGACCACAAAAAAAAGGAAAGAATGGTCTTGTCCCTTAAGTCTGCAACCTCTGAAGAATTAGAAATGTGAACAATAAATAGCAAGGGGCTTCCTCAAAAAACTAAGTGATAAACACTTTTTGATGCTGAGAAAACTAGGCAACAAACTAAAGCAGATGTAATAAATTTTCTATTTAAAAATTCAAACCTGGCTTCCATCACTGTTGAACCGTTTAGCTCTTTCTCCTCTAAGAATAACGTCCTGTACAACCTATGTCATGAAGTATTGTTTGAAATTGTAAGTGGTGGAGATAAGCAAAACAGAGTAAGTTTCTGATATGAAGTGATAATTGGCCAGGGTATTGAGGCAAACTCCTACCCAGTGTTGTGTGTTAACTACCAGAACTTATCACCTCCATAAACAAAGTTGAAAAGTTTTAACAAAAGAGACATTCAGTTGTTTTACTGTGCTGAAATTCCTGTCAATGGAGTTAAAGCAGGAAAAACTATTACCAAGAAGTGATATCTGCAAAGTGCAACAGAAAACACATTTCTGGAAAACAAAACAAGAAAAAAGAAGTTAAAAACAAAGATGAGAAGGAAAGGCAAGTGTAGAAAAAGAACTGTTTGTTGCTTGTCCCACCCCTCTCATTGAGCTCTGTGCTAACTGATGCCATATACATGGTGCTATTGATTCTATTGATCAACTGCAGTACAAAATAGGGAATGCTTTTGTGAAGTCAATTTACTAGTAATACAGATTGTATGTTCACACGAAATGGTAGCAACTGAGAGCCAAGGCAGGGGGTCATTCATTCACAGTAGCTTCCGTTGGCTAGGAAGCAAGGTAGATTGCTGTGGATACAGCAACTGGCTGCAAGAGTCGATACCCAGATAACCTAAGTCAGTGCAGATCCTTTTGTGTGGGTACCTGCCAAGAATTTCAAGAAGCTTCAATTCTTTGATCATGAGCAACTTCTGAACAACTCTAGCCAATAAACATAATAATACAGATGTTTAGGTGTACTCTACTGGTTCCCTATCCAAGATGGTTTGTCAAAATCCTTTATGAAGTGACATTCCAGTGACAGCGACAGGCTACTGGAGCTACAGGTATCCGGAACCTTCATGCCACCAAGGACTCCTTGCCTAACAAACATTGAGAGTGACCACTGTCTGGATGATTTGGGTTATTAGTCCATTCAGTGATAAATAATAATAAATGTCTCTTTGCAACTACATTGCTTTCTTATTCAACACAAGTCACAATGGACAACTATAAAACACAGAGAGAAGCTCAACTATGAAATATGTGCACGCCTATGAATTTAAATAAGAAAAGATATGAAACTATGGATATCTCCCCTGCTGCTCTAAGTTTCTGTGCTTAAATACTGATAAGTGCATCTAAACACATGGCTAAATTGATCCAATTATATAATTACTGAATAAATTATATCCTCACTCCATACAAAGTGCATACTCTTTCACCACAGCCCTCGCTCAGAAAGTGCTTCAAATTAAACTGCCACAAAGATGAAAATAATCATTCTGCTCACACCTCACAAGGTCTGAATGGCAACAAACATGCTTCACTTATAATGTGGCATTATCTTCTGGAGGCAGACTGAGATACTCTAAAGGGTAACGATTCTAAGTTAACATTCAATTGCGTGTTCCTTTGCCACAGCTTGAGCTGTCTATCAGTGAAGGGGTTCAGAGACTACAAATTCCAGTGTTTCACTGAAAGGAGGTTTTTCATGCAAACCATCAAGGTCAGGCACCAGAACTGGTCAGCTGTGGCAGTCCAAAACTCAGCATGGGCCAATAGGTTTTAATGGGTAAGAAATATTACTAATATGAGCAGATAGCATGCCACACATTAATGTCCATTAGAAATGTACTTAGGAACCCCAACACTATCAGTTTTGTAATTCCCATCAGCATGAGCTGGATTTTGCTAATACCTCACAAACTGACTTGTGCATGGTCCTCCCAATGTTTCCTATTTTAGATGGCTAAAACAAGCAGGAGACACTATGCTCCTCAAGCATGTGGAGCCAAGTGACTATTTTAAGAGGAAAAACAACACCCCAGGTCCATCAGATTATTCAACAGCAATAAATGCTTCTATAAGTAATGAAGCATGAATATTATACTAGCCATACAAGGCTGCCACATACCACTTGTGTCACTAAGGAGCACATAAAGGGAATCTAATCCAGTATGCTAAGGTGATGATCAAAACAAACCTGAAAGTACCTGGGGAAAAAATCAAGCCGCACATGATACTTCAAACTTCATAGTGTGATTTGTTCTTAAAGGAATTTAATTAAACAAACGGGTTTTGGCAGATGATCAAGTATGATACATTTACAAAGGCTGGAAAAGAGTTGTACAACCCATAGGGCTAAGAGGAAAGCAACACCGCCTTTTTAAAAGATTTAACTGCTCATACCATCGGCAAGAAAAAGCCATCAAAATTTGGCAGCTCTTTCAGATGCATTCCACTTCCTTTCATCTTGAATGAGCTCTCCTCAGGCTCCCATGGAAAAGCAGCTTTTTACTGGACAGGAATAAAAACAAATAAACTGTGAAGCTAATACAAAATTCATCTCCTTTTAAAATCTCAAAATAAGACCTATCCCTTCCTCCACCCACCGAACCTTGCCAGACAAGAGCTATTGGGTAATACCAAGCTAGAAGATTGAGCTTTTCAGGGGAGAACATCTTTGTTCTTACTTTCCAGAACCATGTTTCAGGCTACCTTTATGGAAATAAGGAGATGATTTTTTTTAAATAATAAAAAAAGTCAGCTTCTTGCAGCCAAATTGAAGGACAGTCAAAGGCTCAAAGGTCAGTCTGGAGACTCTGTGCCCAAGTCAGAAGCAAATCGGGACTTTGCTATCCTTTACGTTTTATAGCACAGCATCGAAATTATCTCCGCTATACATGTTAGTCTCTTTTATTCTATAAAATTGTGCTTTATAAATGAAAAATTAGATTCAGAACACGCAAGAGCTGCATAATTCTACTACAAAGAGTACTTTATATTAAAACAAACTCCCTAAAATAGCATCCACGCTCTCTGTAATAAAAAAAAACACCACCAAAAACAAACAACCCCAACAACAACAAAAAAATACCTGTAAGATCACCCAAAATCTCCCAATCTCCCATCTTTTCTGGAGTTGTTCCTGTTGCTTTTTTTCTTATCAAGATCATTCCCTATTGTACTAGAATTCGTTTATAGTTCTAAATATTTTTTCTTACTATACTCTTTCTGTGAGCAAAGGCAATATTACTTAAGCACCATTTGCTACCTCTCACTACTCTCTGCAGAGACTTTACTGTTCATTCAGGTGTCAACTTCCACAAGAGGAGAACATGTTATTCTCTATCCCTTAGTTTCTCCAAAACAACAGCAGCAACAACAAAAATATTATCCATATCACCAGAGATGTGGCAGTGCAGCTCTGAGGAAAAATCCACGTCAATGAGCAAGGATTAGACATACTTTACCTTTGAGCTAGGAAAAAAGTGCCAAAGTATCCCTGTCACAAAGAAAATGAGCCACATTTTCAGAAGCTGCTATGACTCCCTTTGACTATGGAACATAGAGGAGCGTGCTCCATCATCACTGATATTTATTTCCAATCGTGGGAGTGAAATAACTGACACCCAGTGGGAAATGAAGCACAAAGTGTTTAATTGCCCACCTGTGCTCATACCTACATCATGCTAAAAATGCTAAAGGACATGACAGCCTTGTCTACATTCCTGTTATAATGCCCAAAATCACGCAGTCAACAAGGACAAGCTTGCTGAGAAATAAATTTAGCCAAGTCAAATGTCTTCCCAAGCATGGATGTGGCCATATGGTTTTCCATGTGATACATCTATAGCTTAAATTTTCATATGATGTACTTTAAGACACAAAGGAATAAATACATGAACTTTCTCACTGACGTGCCTGAAGGATTCTATCATTATTAATAATATTATTGTCCCCAACAAATAACTGTTATCTTCTTATATACAGCTTTGTAAATTAATTTCTAAACTAACAAAGAAAAATCCGATTCAGACCTCAGGCTCCCTGTGAAGCATTTCCTGTAAAGGAAACTCACAGAAGCATCACTAGTCTGACTAGTCTATGTACAGCACAGCAAGATTCTGGACTTGATCACTTATTGCTAAGGATCTTTTCCAGCACCTTAGGGCTCTGCATTCTGTGCAAAGCATTAACAAATCACCATGCTCTTTGTTTAAACCAGAGTAATACCTTAGACCTAATTTACCCTTGCTTTACATACATGTAAGTGACAATAAGGTGTGTATCACCTGAAAATCAGATCCTAGAGTGGGTTGTGGAAATAGAGGTAGGAAGGACTGCTGAAAAACATTAGGAAGGAATGACAACAGTAGGAGTCTTCTTGGCTTTCAAGAAAAAAGGAGGATATAGGGAAGGAAAGAAAACAAGAGTCAGGTAGAAAAGCAATGCTAAGAGCACTCAACAGTGAGGAGTAGGTATTGGATAAGTGCTGTGTTTGATATCAAAGGAGTACTTAAAGTTGTATTTTTGGATATCAAAGGAGTATTTAAAGTTGTATTTGCTCTGTAAAGAACACAAAAACCACATAAGAGATGTGGATCTAATTTAAACAGACATCAGTAAGACAGATGTTGAAATAAATTGCAAAATATGTGAAGTTAGTACTTATGTAGAACACACACATTCAATTAATCTCACCTATCTCATTACTAAGACTTGTAGCAAGTGATCTTGTGAAGGCTGAAGCAAGAGTACTTCACATTGTCTAATCTCAGCTGTAGCCCTCAAGCATTCTTCTCCTATAATCATGGTTTGCTGTGGGAGGTTGTGGGGGCTGTAATTGTCCCACGAAGGGCTTTTGATGGATGATTGTATTTCAGATATCTGGGCCTGCAATTCTGTAAGTTTACTTTGACTTATCATTGCATTAAAAATAAAACTCTCAGAACACTGCCCAAAAAAATGTGAAAATGTCTGCTCTTAAAAAGATGCACTGCAAAAGGAAAGGATAATTTTTACTTTCTTCATGTATTTTTAAATAAAATTAAAAATACCAAGTAAATACAGTGAATCTTACAGAAGTCTTGGATGCAGGGAGTCACCTGCTATGAAAATTAAGCTGAAAAGTCAGTAGATTCTCTTTGACAGGAGTCATCCAGGGAGTTTCTTTCCTACATCACCTTTCTTAGGTGGACTTTGCTGAAGTGGCTGAAAAAAAGAACTGTCCCAGGATATTCACACTCGCTCTTTGCTAGAGGTTATAAACAGAGTAGCAAAACCAGATATACACCTATGCTTCAACTGTTATTGTGTAAAGCCTAATACACACATAGAAATGGGGTTTTCACTTAAAGCTTCAAATAGGTTGGCCAAGATATGGCGAGGAGCTTTTTGTAACTCAGTTACAAAATTTTAAACAAGTACTACTAGAGCTTTTCTCTCTGAGCCCTTGGTCTAACCTGAGCACATAGGTAATGAGCAGCGGGTCCACAACAACCTGATTTTGCTTTTTGCGTCACAGAGTTATGTAATTGGTTGTTCTTAAATTGCATTTAACCACCTTAAAGGGGGGGGCAGGAATCACAGGATCAGAAACTATTTTGTTTACACTGCCAAGTCCATAGAAATCAATAAAGTTACTCCTTATTTTCAAGCAAAATCAGTCCCAAGCTATTTAAAGTTCACATGATGTGCACAATTGAGCACTATGTTTTGTGAGATAAACAGATCAATAGATGACCTGAAAATGGTATTCAGGAATAGAACTCTTACTTGCAGAGCTATTCTATTGTAAGTCTCTTCCTTCGCTAACACTATGGAACACACTGACTACTTATTGTTTACACATAACTTTCTACATTAAATGCTGAACTCACAAATCCACCTACTTACCATATGTAATTTGTAGCATACAAATGCCAAGCCACTTAAGGTGCCACTGTTTTTTCAGTAAGTGACATTTTTATGGCATTCCCACAATAGCACAAAAATCACTTCACCAGAACTCAGTGTTTATCTTTTGCCAAAAGAGAAAATAGCAATGGTTTGTAATCAGAGCATTGTGCTCATTGGGAATAGAATCATAGAATCATTTAGGCTGGAAAAGACCTTCAAGATCATGGAGTCCAACCATCAACCATGCCCATTAAACCATGTCCCGGAGTACCCCGTCTACTTGCTTTTTGAATACCTCCAGGGATGGTGACTCCACCACTTCCCTGGGCAGCCTGTTCCAATGCCTGACAACCCTTTCGGTAAAGAAATTGTTCCTAATATCCAGTCTAAACCTCCTGCCGCAGCTTGAGGCCATTTCTTCTCATCCTATCTCCAGCCACCTGACAGAAGAGACCAGCACCCACCTCACTACAACCCCCTTTCAGGTAGTTGTAGAGAGCGATAAGGTCTCCCCTCAGCCTCCTTTTCTCCAGACTAAACAGCCCCAGTTTCCTCAGCTGCTCCTCATAAGACCTGTGCTCCAGGCCCCTCACCAACTTGGTTGCCCTTCTCTGAACATGCTCCAGCACCTCAATGTCTTTCCTGCAGTGAGGGGCCCAAAACTGAACACAGGACTCGAGGTGCGGCCTCACCAGTGCCGAGTACAGGGGAACAATCACCTCCCTGCTCCTGCTGGCCACACTATTTCTGATAGAGGCCGGGATGCCGTTGGCCTTCTTGGCCACCTGGGCACACTGCTGGCTCATATTCAGCCAGCTGTCAACCAGCACCCCCAGGTCTTTCTCTGCCAGGCAGCTTTCCAGCCCCTCTTCCCCAAGCCTGTAGTGCTCCATGGGGTTGCTGTGACCAACGTGCAGGACCCAGCACTTGGCCTTGTTGAACAATATGATGTATGACACTGTGATGCCCACCCAGTGGCACAGGAAAATATGCTAATTTATAACAGTATTTGAAATACACACAAGAGTGACTATATCTTAAGGTTTCAAATGCCTATACTATACACAAAGGTGATATAAATATTCATAAAATCTAGGCCTCCATTTCAAAGCCACTACTCTGGCTATTTCTCTTAACAGAGACTACTGTTACAAAATTGAAACCAACCAGCTCTGAATGCAAATTCATACCAGTCAGTACAGTTACCCATACATACCTTGAAGTTATTGTTTTGTTTTATTTTGTTCGCGCTGTTTTGATGAGCATCAGGTAACTATTTGATGATGTTACATATGTTGTACATATGTGCTCTAAATTAAATCTGTACAAAAAAGCAAATAAATTTTTTAGATTAAACTTTGGAAGAGGAAATGAAGTTGCATTCTTGGCCTTCTTCAATATAAGACTTGTCCGTTTTGGAAACGTTCATGAAGCAGTCAGTTAGCTCAAGATAATGCCATGTGTTCAAAGCGAAAAAAAACTTCTTCCCCAAGGAGGCATGTTAGGGCTACTGGTGCTGGAGAAGGAAGAAATATTTGACTCGCTGCCAGTGTCTGAACTCTCAGAACACTGCTGATAGTGGCTCTGAGAACTGAGCTCAACACCAGAGCAGCTATTTATTTTTGTTAACTTGTTCATAGTTTCCCAACTTTTCGACTCACAACGCCATTATGAAATTTTAGCTTTCCCATCTTTCACAGTCTGGCTACACTTTTTAACCCACCAGAAGTGGCATATGAGTGATATGTGTAGTTTTACCGCACATTTATAACACTAATTTCATAGCATTAGCTTAAGTATCTGCATCCATAAGTGAGCATGCACTTACATTTAATGAATGAGGTAAGTTTCTTATTTATAATTCATTAACTCTTCAAAACATTTCAGTGCATAGTTTTCATGGATTTAGGGATTCCGGATGGAAGCCTTTAAACATCTCTAATTTTTCAAATCAATATTGTGACCCATAAAGCTCCTTTTTCATCCAAAACTTCTATTACCTGCAATTGACATCCTGACATGCTAGTTCCAGCCACTGCAAGTATTTGAGGGGCATGGAGTTGACTGCTGTACCCAGTTAAGGTGGGAAGAGTTTAGACCACAGCAGTTCAGGAAAATGAATGGTTTTCTAATAAATAAATAATCACATAGTGGCAATTTTTTTTTTCCCAGTTGTAATCCGACCCCACCCACTTCTACTGCTGGCTGGTAAAAGACTGTAGCAAGGCTCCTCAAATTTTTCATCTGTTTTTCTTTGTGGTGTCTTAAAACTATGAGGACTGGCCTACTTTAAAAAACTGTATAGCTCTAAGTCAGTTAAGAACGTGACTTCTTTTATCCTAAAGGTAGAATATAAATCATAAGTAGATGCTTTCATATTGTAAGAAGCACCTAACACTGGTAGCTTATTTGGCTTGCCAACATGGACTATCAACATGGCACTTGAGAGCTTAGTTCGTGATCGAAGAAGAGAATACATGGAATTAACTCTAGGCATACAGCAGGCTACGTTATTCTAAAATTTCTCAAATGGCAGACTGAAATTCCTCCATTCTCAGAGCATACAGTTGAAATCAACAGGTAATAGTTTCACTTAGAATATAGTATATTTTCATAACCAAAGCAACACGCTCTCATTCGTAAGGGTACCAGTAACAGTACCATTTGTGGAGCACACTCTATTAAAGTATTTTCCTAGTATCATACATAGATCCATCAAGCCTGTGAACTTAATACTAATCCTGCTTAGGAACAAACACATATCATATATTTTCAGTCTTGTTTGGCAGGCTATAGACAGGCCACTGAACTAAAAGGCATAAGGCAGCATCTGATCCACATGCAGAAACTCTAAATGCTCAGCAGAGCTGATTACATTACACTGTTCTGGAGTTACTCGTCCTACCCCATAAAGCTTCTGCTTCCAGCTAAGAAGCACATTTGTTATTAATTTTTCCAAGACAGCTCCTGAGAGAAAAGAACCCTTTCTTTCTCTTTAGATTTTTAAATACAAAACAACCAGGCAGCAAAACCAAGACAGGAGATTCACTTATATCTAAACATGGTTAAATGTGTAATTTATGCTTTCTAATTCAGGGCAGGATAGAAAATCTCTTAAGTGCTATGAAACAGTTTGCCTGAGCTCTATGTGTTTTTAAATGTCTTTGACATCCCTTTTTTGATGACATCCCATCAAAAACAATGGTGCATTAAATTAGCATATCAGAAACCAAAAGATGGTAAGATTAGTATCTATTCTCAAAAGTATTGGGGTTTAGATATTCTTAGCAGCATCACTAGGATTAAAAACCCTTTTATATATCCATAAATCATTAAAAGCTTTGAAGGCAAAGAAATAGTACACAGAACTTCATGTCTGCTTGCTTTTCCCCAAGGATGCTGCTGGCATGTGGGTTTGACCCAAGGTTTGAGCAGCGAGAAATCCCTTCAGAATCTCATCTGCCTTCTCCTCTTCAGCTCCTTTTGGAGTTGTTTTGGTGTCCACGAAAATGTATTAAAATCTTACGTTTACTGTTTAAGCAAGTTCTTGAAGACTCTGAAAACAGCCTTCCCTTTCCCTCCCTCTTTACTGTTTGATCATCTGTACAGATATAGCCACACTGTAGATCTGGCAAAAAATACTCTTTGAGGCTTTGCAGGCCCCTCACCTGTATCACTGCTTTGAGACGCTGCTTAGACTTCTGCCTCGGCCCCACAGAAAATATTCTCCACCACCCCCCCACTATGTTATGGGGAGAATGTCAAAGGGTTTCATGATAAACAAGTGTGGGTGGGAGCCTGGGGCTCTTCTCCTCTCTCCCAAGATACAGTCCAAATATGTAACCAGCTCCCATGCAAAATTAAAAACATATTATTAAAATATTTTTGCAGGGTGCATCTGTTTTCAACACCCACAACCTTGCTCCTGCCTTGATACTACTGCCTACTGATGTGAGTGTTACAGCTTTAGATAGAAACCATATTAGGGAGGAGGGCCAGTAAGGTTAGTGACAGCTAGCTTTTGAAGGTTGAATACGGCCAAAGTTAAGGACCTCTCTTTGCATAAAGGCAAGATCTCTTTGCATGTACACTCATATCCAGTTTTAATAACTGAACAAGCTCAGCCTGTGGTAGTAGACAAGTTCATTACTGCAGAAGAGAACTCTCATGTGAGCTTTAGTGACTCTTCCAAGACCATGCAGCACCTTCAGCAAAAGTTATTGGTTTTGCTATTTCTTACTGATGCTGTCCGATGTCTTTGGGAGGCTGGACGGTTTATGTGCTAGGGTAACTCTGACATTAAACAGGTCTGAACTTTTAAATCTGTCCATGATCCAACTAAAACTTTGAAATGACAAATTTCTGTTTCTGTAGCTCTGCTTCTTAGACATATTCCACTGTTAGTCTAAACATACCAGTCAAATTTTCCAGTTGCCCAGGCAGTTAATTCCAGAACCACTGTACTGAAATTGTTTTTAAGAGCTATTAACCTATGTAAATGTACGTTGTCAGCTTGGATTCCTTACAGCTGTTGAATATGTAGTATGTATTTTCTAAACCATGTTGACTGAATTTGAGTCAGCTGTGAACTGCAAAAATGCCAAGGAGTGTTAAAGTGTACAGGACATCACAGTGTCATTTTTAAAGTTTTCTACAACTTCTGCTATTTACATAACTAATTCTGAACTGATGCTTTCTCAAGTCCACTGGTTTGAGAACACGGGAAATAAAAAACAATGTAAAAGTCTTCAGTCCAACAGTCCCTCTCACTAAGAGTTTCTATTGCTGCTGAAATGAAAGAGTTACAGCAGTCTGGACGGTTGTAATTAAACAGCATCTTTGATGTTCTTTGTCAGGAAAAGTAACAGAGTTTGAACAGGAGATGAAATGCAACAGGGGAAAACAGGGTAAATGTGGATGTCATCGTTCTAACAAAACATCTAAGTTTATGTATGCTTCTCCCCCCCACAACTCAGGAATGGAAAAAGCAATTGATTTTCCCCCACATCCTAGATACATGAGGTTGGCCTTGCTTCAAGTGGGAGGTTGGACTTTATCTCTGTACCAACGTAATTATTGTGATTCTAATCCCTTTAGCAATGCACTTCAAAATTGCTAGAAACTGCAGGATAAGAAAGGTTCCATATGACTAAAGCACCTTTCCTACAGTAAGAAGTTTATTTGCTTCACGACTCTACAATTTAATTTTGTTTGTTCGCACCCAGATTCTACTGTAGAAATGGGGTGACAGCAGAAGCCACACTTACACATTCTGGCATAGCAACTACAATGGGAAGTCAGCTGGAACCCCGCTTCAAGGAGTCATTATAAAATAGGAAACATTAGCCTACGGACCAGTCACAAGCTGGAAGTACTTGCACCATGAGACAAAATGCTGCTTAAAATCCTAGACGAAGTGCCAGAATGAAGATACACTTGCTGAGAAATAGCTGCCTCTATGCTGTCAAAGAAAACAGATGTGAGCAAACAGTAAACAAATGATCGTCAAAGACCACATGATTAAGTGGATTTATCCATTTTGTTCATTAAGGACGTTTCACCACATGTAGAAGGATCTTAGTCATGCCAACTCCCTTTTCTAGACTGTTTCCTTAAACTCTGAGGTCTTGGTATTCACAAGTAGTACCAACACAAATTCAGAAGGACAACTACAGTTAAAGACAGAGCAAAACAAGCAGGTAAGAGCAGTTTCATTGTTGCCTAGCTTAACAAAAGAAAAGTCACCTAACAAATACATTTCTTACTTTTTGTCCTCCTTGCAGCAAGATAAGGAGTTCAGTTTATTCTATTACTCTGGATTTGCACAAGGATAAGTAACTCCAGTAACATCAGTTAAGTTATTCTGGCATGAACCCAGTGTAAGCAAAAGCAAAATTTAGTCTCTTGTTTGTTCTTTATAAGGCTCCTGACCCTTAAAGCATCAGATCGTTGGGAAACAATCCCATAGCCCTCAAGTTAGGAAGGCAAAAATTCTGACTTACATGAAAAAAAAAAATATAAGTATGCCAAGTAAATTTGGTATTGCTTTATAATTTACTAACTATTCAATAACTCTCCATTACTTTGGGGCAAACTGTCTTTTTTTTTCTTTTTTTTCTTTTCTTAAATGGAAACCACAGTTCTTGCCTAACTGCTTCATGGAAGGATTAAGAGTTTTGATAGCATTATAAAGGGTTGGATTTTATGATAGATAAGAATACGTTTCTTTCTGAGGTTTCTTAAAGCATAGCTGTTACGAGAATAACAATAAAAAGTCATCCTGTGCGTCACGGTAAGCGCAGCACAGCATACATTAGGTATTTTGAAATGTAAAAGTAGCACAAAACTTTATAGTTTTGAAGGACTCAGAGAGAGGGACAAGTGGATCTCCTTTTGTAAAGGTTTCCCCCCATGCTGCCAATCATTGCCTTAAATTCCTTTTCCAGCTTTATCTCTTGAGCAGATTTCTTTATAAAACAAATAAGAAGTGACAGCAATGGCACCAGTGATGGATGGAGTATAAAAAATGATTCACTATGCCTTCCTGCTTCTCTCTGGGGATTGGCTGATTGACAAAGTTTGAATTTGCATTTATAGTCATATTCCATTTGTGGGGCCAGAGAACATCAGAGATCAGTCATGAAATATAATACCAGATCTTTTTTCTTCCTCTTTTTTCAAAGGAAACAGGGCTAATTTGATAACTATAATGGTTCTAACTGCAATCATTCGTCTAACTGCTTACTTGAGCTGATTTAGTCATTGGGACCCAAACTTCCCAAGTCTGACAGTGTACAGAAACTGTCTCTGGAATGCAGACATCTTCTCAGATGTAGATCCCCCGCCTTGCTCCCCCTGCTAGAACTGAAACTACACAGATCAATGACCTCAACTAAAAGAACACTACCAGTTTTCTTAACCTTCTCAGCTGTTTTGTGCACTTCGAGAGACACATCTTATGGATATTTTGGTTAAAAAAAATTTTATACAGAAACAGTAGAAACCCACTATTAGCAGAATCCAGACTTTACAAAAGAAATAAAAACATTGTTCTTTAAAAAAAAGTACAAGAAATATTTAGATCAAGAAAAACAGCACACCTGAACATCCCAGAGACATTGGAGAAAACACAGTCTTCTCATTTCATTTAACTCACCACTGTAAAGTTCTCCTTTTCAAACAGACACCAACAAAGCATCCTGGCTATCCACTGCTCCACGTTTCAGAGATATGCAGAATATTCCTGGTACGGCAGAGGATAGTTGCCACATACCCTGCAACATTTGATTATGTACCAACTTCAGGAATCAAACAGCATGAATAAGCTTTATGCAGAGAGATTTCCCCATACTGTGACAGGGATGACATCTCTATTTGTAAACATAAAGCTAAGAAGTCCTAATAGAATATTATTCAGTAAACATCAGTGCTACAGTTAGTCTCCAGTAAACCAGGCTCTTGTTTTACCAAAGGGTTCTGAGCTACCAATTGAAAAAACTGTCAAGCAAATGGCATTAGGAGTGGCTCATTTATCCTCATTTATCCATTTATCCGATTTATTAAATTTCACTGACTAAAAGTCTCTAGCACTGTGTGGCACATGATTGCTCTGCATTATGCATGGCAGCTACCTCGGTTACCAGAACAAGGCTATGGGAGACACTGAATTACCTATTGTGCACTAAGAGTTCTGTGTATGTACTAAAACTTTATCCAAGAGAATCACGAAGTGCTGTGCTGACAGAGCTAGTCAAGAACTTGAACTGTCGACAGAAATAGAGCAGTTGTTAAACATTGCTATGCAACTATGCAGTCATTTTAGTGGTAATGACTTTTGGCACCAGCTATAATTTAATCAGAAAATGCAAAAGAAGTGAGAAGGTAATGGTCCGTATTAATAGCTATTCAAGATGTCTTGATTTAAACACTTGTCTTTTTTTTAAGTTCCTCAGCACTGCTAATGACTGCAGTTATTAGGACCTTCTTAGTTTTTCAGTTGGAACGTAGTATCTTCTAGCCTAATAGTCACTCACAAAAAGCTCACACACTTGCTTGATAAGGACTGCAGCATTCTTCCCTTATCACATATCATCAATACTATTCAAGCCTTTGAAGCTGCTGTATATTAGTGATTTAACATATGGTAATAAAGTGAAGGTAATGAAACCAACAAGTCATTGTGTTTCTTTAGTTATTTACTTGAAGTACATGTAGTCTCTTACATTAGTAAGCTCTACGCAAACATGTTTTTTCATTGAAATTAGAAATATTTTTGAGAGAAAAGTCTTAACTTCCTTTGTTACATTTTTCTTTTCAAAATCTCAGCATATGACAAGAGAGCCTCCTTCACATAGGCAAAATTGGAAGTAAACAGGTGAAAAAACTGATTTAAGATCATAACTGTATCGGAAGAGGACCAGATACTTCACAAGATCAGCTGTTGCCCTCAGATTTTCACCTCTACATGATGCAGTTAAGGTTAGAGTAGACCACTTACAGTCCTGAAAAGTCATATGGGGACACATGCTATTAGGAAGGCAGAGACAACCAACAGAAACACAACTAGGTATTAAAATCCTGCAATAGCTGTAAACATCCAAAGAACTAGGACAGAAGTGATCAAACACAGGACAAGTGCAGAGGCCACACCTCACCCAGATCAGCTTGGGCCAGCTCAACTCTCACACAGCAGCCAAACAGCTGATTTTAAGGAAAGATGTACACTTGCTCCTAAAAAAACTAGTCTTGCCACAAATCTTTAGTTCTGAATAAATAGAAAAGTTACTTAGAGTTTGAACTGGCATTTGTATAGACCTACAAAGATTTCTACAAAAAAAAAAAAACAAACCAGTATCTGAGAACAGTAACAAGACATAAAACCTGTGTTTTAAAGGATGATTGTTCTCAGAAATAACTCAGCTAAAAGCTAAAATAGACCATTTCCCATGGTAGTGATTGGTGAAATCTTGCCAAAGTGTTCCATTGTAACCAGAATGGACTAAGAACTGCTGACAATACAGCCATATATTCTACAGAGAAATTAGGCACTGAGATATCTAAAACATAGTGATGTCACAGTCAAGGCAATACATCTGATATTATTAAAGGCCATGTAGCCTCACATAATTTTGTTCTAGTAAGGCTATAAACCACCACATCTCTCAACCTTCTCTCTGCTTGGCTACACTTCTGTAGGGAATTTTTGTTCCCTATTCCCCCAACCAAACAAATGAAACATTTACTGTTGGAGTCATCAGAATTATGAATTAATATCTTTGTGTAATTTCAAGAAACTGAAACATTGTAACAGCTTGCAGTCTTATAACAGGAGATTGAACTCACCAGGAGATTCAAAGCAGAGTCATTTGAAATACTTCTGTTTTGTTCCACACCAACACTTTTTCTTCTCAAGTGATTGGGTTGTGATGCTTCAGACTTCAAAACCAGTGTCATCCCTGCCAGCATTACAACACAGTATCTTTGAGTTAGAGTCTTCCACTATTCACAGGGGGATCAAACTGGTGCTAGTTATTCTACCTGACCTTCAAGCACAAGCTTCTGATTTTCCCAAGGGCTTGAAGAAAAATCAGGCCTAGTGTTTTTACCTTGGGGAACAGAAAAGAACACCTTCTCATTCCAACTAACCTTAGGGCAAGAGGGTGAAATCTGACCTTCCTACACAATGTATGCTGTTAATGATTACATAAGAGATGTAAAATCATTATTACACCACCAAATATCAGAAGACCATGACTACTAATACCATCTCAGAAAGCAGCTTCCTTTAAGATTAGTACTGTATTTAGTGTTTTGTGAGTCAGACTTTTTTTTTTTTAACCTCTTGCCCTTACCAAGTATACCTCAACATTTATGTGAGCTTTCATCCATGGATCTGTGATCTTCTTCTTCCCACCTCTGTAATAACTACTTAAGGACCCTAACATAAGTGATAGTTTTGCATCTGCACTGGATCAGAAAGCAGAGACACAACTTTGCTGGCATTTTCTGGAAATGGATGATTCTTCTGACTGAATTTCACTTCCATTAATTAGTCTCTGCTTCCCCATAATCATCTGCAGTTCAAATTGGAGAAGGAGCTTTCTACTGTCTTTGAACTGCTGTACACCAATGCCATACCAATGGTTTATTCTCAGGTAGCTTATTTCACTAGTAACTTCAACAATACCTACTAAATGCACCTTACACCTACACAAGACCTCTTTCACCCTTCAGCATGCCCTTTATGTCCATATGCCTTTTGTGAAACAACTAGCAGAGTGAAGCTGACATAAACAAACGCTTGCACTGAGACACCAGCAGACTGGGTTACTCTGTAATTTGTATTCTTGCACTGTTACTCCAGGATGATTGCATAGCTATTTGCAATGCCATAAAAAGGTACAAGAGACCAAGCCCTGCCCTTCTTGGTCAGTCACGACCCTGTAATTTGTGGTAGAAACAATCCTAGTATAGTAGGAGGGGTGTGATGGCACCATGCTTAGGTGTTTCATGTGTGCCAATAAAACGGACCGAATGAAAATGTTAACCTACAGTGGGAATGAGAAGAGTTGCTGGTAGAGCTCAACTCTGGCAAATCTTCCAGCTCATTAATCATATGCATTCAACTCTGCAGTAAAGACGTGTTTTCTCCGCAGTTATTCTGCATTTAAATACGGCTTTGTCCATGTCCTGCTATATAACATAGTACCTGGGACTGTTCAATATGACAGAAGCTTAGCTGCTTTAAGGGAAGTGTAGTTCTAAGACATTTAAGACATTTTATTTAGCAAAACCATTAGTATGATTGCTAGAAACACAGAGAGCTGAAAGCTAAATGCAAAGGCTTTTCTTAAAAAACAGGTTTCATAACTAATTCAAGATGCTTTTTAAAGCAATAGAAAAAAAGTAATGAAGTAAATAAGACAAGTAATAAAGCAATAGAAGTAATGAAGAGCAATTTAAATGTACCTAGGGATAATTCCTGTTTCAAAGAACAAATTAATGACCTTCCAATCATACATCCTTTTATTCATCCATGATTTTTATTTTCTTCTTTCTTTGCTATCATATTTCTTCAAACTTTGGAAAATCAGCTGAAGATGTTGGCAGCTGAAAGCAAGTACAGATTGCATAAAAGATCCACACCAAGTCCTCAAATATATAGGACAAATAAAGGTAAGTTAATGCAGTTAAACCAAAGCTAAAATCTGTCCAGAGTTCTTTCATTTTTAGTATTGCTCATCTTTCTTTATTGTGTGACTGCCCTAAGTAAATAAAACCAGCACGATTAGGTGTGTGAATCTACAAGGAAAATACAATAATGCTCAAAAAATACACTGCTATCTTAACTGCGGAAATTAATCAGGCAGAACGGCAATTTATGAAGGAGGTTAAAAGGCATAAAAAAATGTCTTCTGGAACAAGTAGTTTGTGAAAAGGTAGAAAAAACTTTCACAAATTTCATTCTGTGTGTGTACAGTGATCATTAAAGTAGACTTCAACAAGAAAATTAAGTTACAAGTTTTGTCCCAGCTATCACTCTTATTAAAAACATCTATAATACAACGTCCAAAGCTGATGATAGTTAGCCTAGAGTATTTAGTTTCTAATAAATTCATTATCTCAGATCTGCTTCCTATCATGTTATAATCAAGATTACTGAACTACAAGACAATTTTTCATCTAAAATATCTAAAATTTGTGATATTAAACATTAGCAGTAATACCTTTCTTCTTCTCTAAGCATTTAATCAAACCCTTGTAACAAGTGCTCCTCAAGTATTGCCAAGAATCTTTTGTTCCAGTTATCACCACCTCTCAAAGAAAATTTTTTTTTTTAAGAAACAAATGAAGTATGAATAGTAGAATTGTCAGCATTAACACAGCACAGACTCCAGAAAACAGAACTGGATTTTCCATTCCCCTAACCTTCATGGAAAATGGCTGATAGTCTCAGAGTCACAAGCCAGGTATTTTTGCTACATTATTTCTTATTATCATAATTAAGTGTATAAAGTCTGTTAAGGAAAAAGAAAAACCAACAATTTCTTGCAGAAGGAAGAGTGTGTCGGTACCATGAAGTACATGCAAGTAATTTCTTTCAGGGCATGGAATGGAGGGAGAGAGAGAAAGAAAGTGAATGAGGATAGTAAAGCTTATTGCCATGAAAATGTAAACACACCACAAAACGAAGCGTGGGTAATTCTGGTCAATCTAGCAAGGAACAGTGATCCTTTAAGAGGTTAGACTACAGTTTGTAAAGTACTAAGATCAATTTGCATACGTTCATGGTCTAAAACAGATGCTAAACACTACTGAAGTGCTGGAGATCTAAGACAACACCCCAACAGTGGCTTATAACATTCCAAATGATTGAGAACAGTTCTTCTGCTAGGCAGGTGTTCAACTGTACCTGAAGTTTTCTTATTTCTTCTTTAAAAAAAAAAAAAAAAAACCAAGAAGAAAGAAAAATAAATCCTCACTTTGAACACACCACTCACAACGTTCCCTCTTTGCTTCCTCATAAAGTAAACTTTATTTCCCCAGTCAGTTGATCTATCAGGCTTTGTAGTCCTTAACTGCATTTCAAACAGACAGACACTCTGTGATGCACTCTGCATGGTGAAACAGAATACACATAGTGAAATGGTCTCACTATATATAAAGAAATGCTGTGCTAATGTTAGCATTAGTACCTCCACAAACAGCAAGAAGCTGTTCTCTAATGCCAGGGGAAAAGATAGGAAGGGAAGAACTACATGATTGTACAACAGAGAACAAGCAGAAAGCCATTAAGCCTCTTCATAATGCTCCTGAAATAGAAACCTCACTCAAAAAGAAGAGATGCCATGGCTTTTGGATATTCTGAAAACAAAGTGTTTTTTGCTTGTGCACCTAGGGCTATTTTGTATTCTACCTCCCTATCTTCTACTTAAGGAAGACTGCCTACACAAATGCTGAGATAACAACAATAGGATCACAGCAGAGGTAAGAGTATTCATCATTCAGGCTCAACAGGAAACCACAGTATAATATTAAAGAGAAACTGTATCCCAAGTTCTGTGCTCAGTGTCTCTGGCTCAAGGCTGCAACAGTAACAGCTTCAGCACACATACCTCGAATTCATACCTTTAGAAAGAGTACAACTGAATCCACATTTTAAAATTAGAACTTCTCCTGCTAATATGACTTTCGTTTTATGGATCTGCACTCTGTCAGGCCAGCAGGGATTGATTAGCTGGGAAGCACAGCGAGTAGAAAATATCTGTGTATGAAAAACACCACGATGAAATAAATTGTGGCATACAAAAATTGAGTTAATCTGAAATCCCCAAACAACTTCCTTTCCTATAGAAGTATCTTAGAAAGATTAGTTAGAAAGATTAGCCCGTAGAGAATGAGGAGTTAAGCCTTTGTCAGCATTTCCAAGGTGGCCTTCCAGAGTGTGCTTCAGAACAACGGTTAATCTGGTCTCTTTCAACTTGCTCTCACTCTGTTAAAATAAAACACCTTGCTATCCACAACAGGAACTGTCCCTCCCTGTTAATATAATAGAGCTGCAACACATCAAATGATACAAGAAATGGAATGGTATTCACTACGAACAGTTGAGCTCTTCCCAAAATTCACCCTGATGGGTGACTTAATTCCTTTAAATATTTATCTAACATTTAAAGAGCAACAATTTGAAAACCAACAAAAAAACCCAAACACTCAAAAGACCACTTTGTCATGAGCACACCTTGTACAGTAATGTATCATTTCAGTTAGAACATTGACCCCACTTAACTCAATATGAAAAATGTTCATATATATTAATGTTTTCTGTAATGTCAGATTCCCAATAATTGGTGTTACTTCTTAATTTATACCTTATTTAAGGTGTCACAAGTTTTCCTTCCATCATATTTTAACCTGTGTTATTCTGACAGACAAAATATCCCTCTTCAAACAGTAGAGCTCAAAGCTCTGCTTTCTAAATAGAGAAAGGACTCTTCAAATTCAGTCCAGTACAGTAGGATGCTGTGATAGACACAATTACCATGATTTACAGATGTTTTCCAGCAGCTATGGAGATTTCCAGTGACTGAACAAGGATACAGTAAGAATCTACTGTCAAAAACGGAAACTGAAACAATACCATGAACCCTCAGTGAAGGCCTCACACAGTTTCACGGCACATTAGCAGCAAAGTCAGTTTAAGCAGCTAGAGGCGAGTCATCTATTGTACCCATGTGTGTCAATGGACAGAACTTGTCACCAGAACAACTATTCATAGAGCTGTACTGTAACAGGGATCTGAGTTTAAAAAAAAAAAAAAAACAACAAAAAAAACCCCAAAACCAACAACAACAAAACCAAAAAAACACCAAGAAAACCCCACACACATACTTTATACACATGCTTTTTGTGGTAATTTCAACAGTCCAGTATAGAGTAACACTACACAAACAAACCCTGCAACACATGTGAATAGTCACTGTACTGAGGTGAGAATAAGAAAGCTAACTGTTAGGGCAGGTCTGCCAACCAAGTCAGTAGCTCATGAAATAACAACTCCACCCATTTTAGCAAAAGTTGATATTATTACATCAAAGGCATAAACTAGCTAATATTATTTTCCTAAGTGATGGCCATTAAATGTTTTCTCACCCTACAGCTGTTTCTCCACTGTAACAGGAAGGATAAGTCATTTATTTTAGTTCATAGAGAAGATTCTGGGAACTGGAATGGATGCTGGAGGTATGAGGTCCTAGATCATGCAGAAGAGATCCAACAGGCAGTAAAAAAACCCTTTCCAGCTGAGATCATCTGATCTTAGCTGCACATAGTTTGCAATACTAAATGGTGGAAACCTGATTTAAGGGAGTAAGGAGTAAAGGCACAGCACACAAAGTACCTTGTTTTATAACAAAACTTGAGATGTCTGCTGCCCAAGTCCACACCCTCACCTGATCAGAAAGTACTAATCTTGCTAGATCACGTTTGGTTTTGTGAAAGACAATATTCTCAGTAGAGAATGGGATGAAAACCACCACCTTGTCCCCACAGTCTGACTAGACCTCTGAAAATGACAGGCTCCATCTTACTGACAAACCAGCCCCTGTGACTTTGGTATTACAGAAAGTTACTAACACTCCAATAATTTTTTAATTCCTAGCTTTAAAATGCCCCAAACTAACCATTTCAGTAATTGTGTGGTCTGAGGGGCAAAAGGCATAATGCTTCCCTTTTATTTCACTTTTACCTCTGTTGCTCCAGCTAATAATGTTGTTGATGTGGTTAGTGACACTGGCACTTTACCTCAGAAAACTATAATTTAGAAGTGCACTTGTGTTTCATTTTCTTCCCTCCTCTAGGAATGGATTCTGTGGAAAGCAGAACTAAAAACTGCTTTCATTTTGTTACTCAGAAAGGTTTAGGGCCAAAGTGACAAAAACACAGCTTATGGCACTCAAGTAAAGCTAATCATTTCTCTGAAAGTTTGGGTTTGGTCACGTCCTCCTCGCCCCCCTCAGGTAGAGCTAATTTCCATCCCTTTACTGTACATACCTATTCTAGAACTTTACTATCAAAATATGAACAGGGCAAGACTGAAAGCAGCTGCATTATTACAAAAGGTATCTCTACAAAGAGATACAGGGAAGAGAAGAGAGCGCCATGAATCTTAAAGACAATGACAGCACAGAAATAACTCTTCTTGGAATCCTGAAATACAGGCCTTAAACAGAGATGACAGGGGAAGTTTTTCTTTCATGTATTAAGAACATTAAGGGTTTCAAATTTTTTGTTTCAGCTATTGCAGAACATGAGAAAAGGTGGGAGCCCAAGAAAGAAATTCTCCCACCCAGACTTACGCTGTCAGAATGGAAATGAAGAAAAGAAACCAAAGAAAAAAGAATCCGTTATAACATCATATGACTCACAAGCTTTAACAAACTGCCTTCAGAAATACTGCTGGCCAGGGTAAAGGCTCCCTTGTCTTTCTCTTCCATTTACACATCCCAAGATTTGCTGCAAAAGGAAACACCGATATTTTCCTCCAAATCTTTAGGGAGAAACAGCTTCATGTTTTCGCAGCTGCACTTGCCAGAATGCTGTTCCCACCAGTCCCTTGGCTCTTCCCTCAAATGTCCCATAGTTCAGATTCCTTTAAGGATAACTCTCAAATCCGCATATCAGTCCCCAGAACACAGAGACATAACCCCTGTCTTAAAAGGCTTCAAATGATTCTCCCATCTTGCAGTTGGAATAGATCCTGATATACAACACTGTGAAAAAGAACCCAACACAGCACAGTGACCAAGTCAAAAACATGAACTTTTTTCTGTTTCTTCTTCTATTTCAGGATCCAGAAGCTGTCAAAGGTATACACAATCTTCAAAGCAGCAGATGGGTACACATGCTTTGAATTTAGAAGCTGCTCACATGGATCTATGTTGACAGCTTGTAGAAGTTCCTTCAGAAAGCTGAGAACCTCAGAACAAGGTTCAACACCTACAAAGAGAACATTTTCCTTTGTTCTCCTTGGCAATATTAAGCATGTTTATCTTATCAGTGCTCACAGAAGAGCCTTGCAGTATTCACCCCATGAGAAGATTTACCTCATTTAAGACAGCAGTAAGACAAAACAGCCCTGAAGGCCAGTTATCCCGACCATGGCTTTTGCTTGAGTCTGCCCGCAGAAGCAGTCAATCTAGTAAATGGTTAAGAATACGAATACAGATGTGCTAAACTTAAGGGGGAGGCAGGGGTAGAAATAATACAGCAAGATGACAGCAAGTAAGAGACATGTCTACTTCAATTCTTTTCCCTTGTAGCTACTCCAGCCAAATTAAAAAAAAAAAAATTATAGGATCCTGAAAAAAATACCTGCAATACCTATGGAGTGCTACCCCTGCACATTAAGTTAACTAGGTTTACTCTTACCTATAATGCTTGCCTAACACTTTTACATCTGTAGGGACACTACAACATCAGAAAAAAAAAAAAGACTTGTTTACTGTGCTAATCTACACTCTACAAGCTTGTAAAAAGTAATTAGTATTTTGCAGCAATTAAGACCATACACAATATACAGTGCAAAGAACAATAACGTTCTTCATTGCAGGTCTATTCTGTTTGAAATAAAAACCGGTTGGAAGTACTCTGCCTCCCGACTGTTCCGAAGTCCTTTCAAAACTCTCACTGGCTAACATTTGCCTTAGAAGTGATGATTTAAAAATCAAAGTAGCCTTGGTTGCCTCTGCAGCATTGAACTGCACATAAATGCAGTTCAAGTTGCACAGTGCATGTGACACGTTGGCAACCTCAAAACAGGTGTCAGACAGGAATGCCGCACTTACTGACAGAGAACTTTTCTCTCATTCTCTCTCTAAGATCCATTTCACAGGTACTGCAACCAAAATAGAGCACTCTGTATTTATAGCCCCACAAAGCACTCCAAAAGGTTTAGTCATCAGTGTGTGAGCACAGACACACCCCTCCTTCATGGGCTAAAAATAGGAGACTGTTAAGGACTCCTGAACCAGATTTGGTGAGTGATGTAGTACTACTCACCATCAGCAGAGACATTTATTAGTTCAAGGTTTCCTTGCAGTTATTTACCCAGTGATATCTGAGTCCTCCTTAACTACTTGCCTTGAGCATAGCTAATGATTAATCTGTATAACCCTTGACTCTAAACAACCCTTGTCAACTCTTGTTGACAGAAGCAGTTGACAAAACTGCCTTCCTAGCCCCTCCAACACACAGCAAGTCACACAAATTCTTACAAGGCATTGCAAGGTCATCTGAGCCCTTTGTATCACTTAATTCTGAGTATATGTATTAATTCAGCCAGAACAGCAGAAAATGTCTTCGCTTTCTTCAAAAAGAAAAGTGAAGCTTGACCCTTGCTTCAAATAAATGGCAGCAGGTTACGCACCTGGTAAAATGTTCCAAAATTAACCTTCAAATGGTAATGAATCCTGAGTTTCAAATGGAATCATTTACCAAGCCAAGTTTTCGCAGAATCACAGGGCCAAAAAAAAAAAAAATTTAAAAAAATCACTCAAATCACCACAAACCAAAAAGCCCACCTGGTGAAACTCATCAACCTGTTTGTAAGCTTTTTCATAAAACTTATGTGGAATTTCTCAGCTTGTTGACAGTACAGACTGCATTAATCTGGGCTTTCCACTGTTCTTTGAAAGGGTACATCAAGATGAGTCTTCCAAGAAATCACAGCTGGTGCACTGGCAAATGAACAGTCAAAACATATATGAAGAGAATGATTCCATTTAATCCTCTGCATAATATCTATTTCCTTCTTTGGTAGTGGAAAACACAGAACACAGATCTCTGCTTTTGTAAAATTTCATGCACCATGCCTAAAACTCCTGGTGGTATTGAAAGTTCCACTGCTTAGCTGCAATTAATAGTGATTTCAACTGCCCAAAATCATCTTGAGATTAAGTGCTCTGCATCCTATTATGATTGCGTCTCCTTCTTCTGTTTATGTGCCAATGGATAAAGAGCATTCGAGAGCAGCATGGGGAGAAGCAAGAAAGAAAAACCCCAAACAAGATACAAAAAAAAGAAAACACAGACATCACCTATTTCCCTGGCATATTCACGTTTTCTTTTGTTTGTCATGCTCTAGAAAAATATGGAAGTAGAATTAAAGAAAGAAGCATGTCATTTGCAGCAGTAGTATTAGAGAAAAATTACTTATTTCTAAGCATCTCTATTGCTGGTTGACAGCCGGCTGAATATGAGCCAGCAGTGTGCCCAGGTGGCCAAGAAGGCCAACGGCATCCTGGCCTCTATCAGAAATAGCGTGGCCAGCAGGAGCAGGGAGGTGATTGTTCCCCTGTACTCGGCACTGGTGAGGCTGCACCTCGAGTCCTGTGTTCAGTTTTGGGCCCCTCACTACAGGAAAGACATTGAGGTGCTGGAGCATGTTCAGAGAAGGGCAACCAAGTTGGTGAGGGGCCTGGAGCACAAGTCTTATGAGGAGCCCCTGAGGAAACTGGGGTTGTTTAGTCTGGAGAAAAGGAGGCTGAGGGGAGACCTTATCGCTCTCTACAACTACCTGAAAGGGGGTTGTAGTGAGGTGGGTGCTGGTCTCTTCTGTCAGGTGGCTGGAGATAGGATGAGAAGAAATGGCCTCAAGCTGCGGCAGGAGGTTTAGACTGGATATTAGGAACAATTTCTTTACCGAAAGGGTTGTCAGGCATTGGAACAGGCTGCCCAGGGAAGTGGTGGAGTCACCATCCCTGGAGGTATTCAAAAAGCAAGCAGACGGGGTACTCCAGGACATGGTTTAATGGGCATGGTTGATGGTTGGACTCCATGATCCAAAAGGTCTTTTCCAGCCTAAATGATTCTATGATTCTATTTACTAAACCACTACTTCCACACAGTGGTACTGTAGAACAGTTTTAAACCAGGACAGTGGAATGAAAAAGTAGACAATTTAACTGAAGATTATCCTAAAGCATCTCAATTATTTTCCTAGGTACCACTTTCTGTAAAGAGTATCTTTGCAAAAATACCCAAGATAAAGAGGTCCGTGTTAAACTTCTGTTGTACAAGAAGAAAGTAGCATAGGGTGATAGAACACCAGAAAGGTACATAATCAGTATCCTAAATAAATTTTCTGATAAGTCACCTCAAATGGAAAGAGAAACAGAATAAGAATATAAATGGGCAAAACCTCTTCCATTCTGGGGATTAGTTCCAATTTTATTCCTGAATGGCCAAACTGCTTAACTCCACCAATTTGTATTTTTACTGCTGACAGATGAAGTTGACATGACATATAAGGAAGGCTTGAGAATCCACTTTCAGGCATTTATTTTCATAAACAATCTAACTGGAAGGTGGTTGTACTGAATTTGCAACTGTGCACAAAGGTCTAGACAACATAGATTTAATTTTTAATCCTTTTCTAGCATACACATACCTAAATGCATTTTATAAAAAATTATTCTTTCATTTTTTTAATAAAACATCTTCCTGCTACTTAATTTTGATCTACACATTTGAATTTTAAATGTTGTCCAATAAAAATAATTTTTATTCAGCAAAGCACTCTCTCAGAAAGGTTTTCTGGACATTGTCTCCACTGAGAACAGTGTCAAAAGGGCACAGACTTAAAGAATCTTTTCCCACAAGGTGTGTCCCTTCCTGGGCCGTCATCCGACAGACACATGAGAAACACCCACTGACCACAGAAGAGAATAGTTTCAGGGACAAAGGTGACAGCTGTACAAACATATTTTCAATGCCAGGTTTATCCAGGATAGTGAAATGCTTGGTTCTTAACCTTCTGAAGCCATCATATACAGCCTCCCCTTCTGTTTCCAAGAAAAATCAAAGACAGAGAGCTCCAATATCTGAGGTCACAGAAAAGCCAAACATCTTGTAAAACGAAGAAGTCAGATTTTGCCTGCGGCAAATTTTACAAAACCTCTTGACACTGCTTAAAAGGCTGGTTTTGTTTTGTTTTCTGTGTTTCTACCTCTTGGCTCTTGCTTGCAAATACTTGGGCAGATCTCAGTTTTAGCATTCAAATTACAAAGTATCCATGGTGTGTTTGACACAGCTCCAGAATGGCAATGTCATGCAAGCTTCCCTGCACTGCAGAATGGCACAGTCACCAGAATCTGCCAGGACACAGTCCACAACTCTCCAACAGGGATTCAGAGCAGAAAGAAAAGCAGAAAGATGTAACCTAGAGGGGTGAAGCTTTGTCTCTGTTTGATAGACAAGGGAAAATAAACTAACTCATTAAATAAATGAAAACAGAAGGAATTAATTTAGTTCAGAAATGGGGACTCCCTTTGGTGCCTGGCTCATGAATCAAAGAAATAGCTGATGAGTTAGAATCAGGTAAGGCCAAAAAAGACCCTGACTTGCTTGGGTACTTATTCACCAGTGATGTGTGTTAACATTGGCCTACATCAAGATTAATTTGGAAACCAATTGCTTAAAGGGGTCTGCAAGTAATAGAAGGGATTTTTCAGCCACCTGAATACCAACCAACCTTGTCCTTTATTTCTCTTACCTTAAAGACCTTCAGATTGCCTGTGAACTAGACTACAGGAATCAACAGAACTGGAGAAAAAAAATTCTGCTGCCTTCCACTAAGACAAGTCAAGGACAATTCACAAGTATGCAGTTAGTTTTACAAACTGAGGTTGATGCAAATGAGAAGAACATACTTACAGCACGGGACCATGACTCTGTGATTCTTCTCTAGGGTTTTCCTGATACTGTTTTAAGCAGTGCAATTCTTTTCATATAAGACTTTAAGGAAACCAAGTAGATTTGAACAGAAAACAAGGTACACAGCAGAGTTGGTCATGAATTCCTTGATGAAATACTAAATAAGAATTCTGACCTGATGTGGGAAAAAACCTCTTCTATCTGGATGATGGCATTGGTGCCACTTTGCTGGCCAGTAGTAGGAGTCACTGCAGCACACCTTGAGGTGTGAACAACAGCTTGAATCAGCCAGCAGCAGTGACAGAAAAAGACACACTTCATCACGTGGTAAAAGGGAAGCATGGGCATAACTTCCGAGAAGTCTCTCGGAAACCTAAGAATTTGGATCACAAAGATGTTGGGGCTTTGGCAGCTTTTTTCAGGTCTAAGGGACATGTCCTCCATCTCCATGGCCAGACCATTCTAGACAAAGCAAGAAGCTGTGCAGGCCGTGGGAAGAGAAATGCTGCAGGTATAAAACTGCTTGCAGGTGCAGCAGAAACTGCTGCCCAGACAGTATGAGCATTAGCTTATCCATTTTGTTCCTCAACTCAAAGTCTCTGAATACTCCTCATTGAAATATGTGCTCCATTTAATCTAGAGTGACAATTTATCAGGTGAGATACGGCTTTAAGACTTGCACAGCTTAACATTTGGCAAAACTTCTGGATTTCTCAGCTGAAGGTATAAACAAAATGTAAATACCAACTTACCTGATACTAACAGGTATGTTCCTGTAATTGTCACATTGCTTGCATTGCGCCTGAGTCACAGTATGGAAATCCCTTACCAGAGTAAGGAATTAGTCCATCAATAGGAGTATCCACATGAAATCAGGAACATTAAAAAAAAAAAAAAGAAAAGAAAACCAAGAATTACTCCTGAGTCAGCATCATTAACCAGACTGAATCACTGTCAGACAAACAAGTTAGGAAACTCTGTACGACAGGTATTTTGATCGGGAATTTCCTCTTTCATATAACTTACTTTAAATCATCTTTTGTTGCAGAAATTGATTAAAGGAATACCAATGGAAAATTAAATGTTCTCAAAAGTTAGGTATTATATTAATAGCAGTAAATGACTAAATCCAGTCTCCTGATTGTTGGCATGTATAGAAACACTTCCATACTTGATACATAACAATGCATTTATGAACATATATGGCTAGGACAGTTTGCCCAGTATGCACATTATCACATTATGCATGTTATCACATTATTTGCTTGTTCAGATTAAAGCACTCAAGTTTTTGCAAAGTAAGAAAAACTTTCTTTCCCTGTAAAGAAAAAAGCTTAAATGCAGATAACCTAAATTTATGAACTGCTCAAGGTATATTATCTTGCATCTTGAAAGGTGTCAAATGTACATGGAATAAGATGTGGGTGTCTGTTTCATTACTGGTGTGGAGGACAGCATGTGGCCTATTTAGCAGAAAAAATATTATTGCACAAGTACTGAAACTGGAGACAGAATGATCCACCCTGGTGAAACCACAAGAAAGGAAAATCAGGACATACGTAGCACTGCCCAGTTACCTGTGATATACTTTGGCCATATAACTTGCATTATAGTTTATACTATTCTTTACTATGAAAGCATCAGAGGATTTCTAATCCTAATTGCCATAATTATGGCTGAATTTATCACTCTTTCCTTTAGACGATCCTCACGCTTATCCTCTACAGGTTAGGCCAGCTAAAGCACATGCTGAACTCAGGTATTTTCTTCACTCTTCAACTCAGCAGGTCATCCACTTGGCTCAGCGCTTGACCCTTCTATAGCCATTGTGGTTTTTAAAGTTACTCTGCATCACTGAAATCAAAGGATGGAACTGTCACTAACAGCACTGAAACTCCTTTGTCACCTTCAGGCTCCTTAAATCTACAGCTTGGTCTCTGGTAACCCACTGTACAGGGCTCTAGTTCTACACATTAGGAAACTTCCATTTGGTCATGACATTTTGCTACTAGGTTTTAATGGCAATAATTAAAAGTAATTTTCAATGCTACTAAGTTAGTTTCATTAAAATTAAGCATTCCTAATCAAGCACACTAATCCCTTTTGGAAAACGTATGTCGATGCACAGGCACAGAAGACAATATAAAGCTTTCATGGCAATTTGGACAGACAGGATAAAGAAAATATAGTTATTAATTTTAATCTGATTGAAGTTCATAAAGCATTCCCGACAAACCTAAACACTCAAGGTAAAGAATAACCAATTTCCCTACTGACTTCTGCTTCAATAGGATATAGAAAACAGATTAAAACACTTGTTTTTATAATCATTGGCCTAATCAAATGTTTCTGGCAGACTCTGTAGCAAGTGAAGGACTATAAAAAGAATATTTAAGTGTTCTTTGAAAAGTGTATGAGTGAGAAGAAATGAGATTTTGTGACTCACTCTAGATATTTGTGTAACATTAAATACATTTTGACTAGGCAATACTTAGGAGAAAGAAAGCTTTTTTTATTCCAAACCTTTGTCCTTTAAATGGAAGTATGAGAAATAAGCATCATTCACACCCAATTTATTCTTGAAGAATCCTAAAGCTAGCAATTGCAGTACTAAGGACCATAAAGTAAGCAAATGGACAGATCACAGGCAATGTAAAGAAAAAAGGCAGAGCCTATTTCCTTCTAAAAGCCTTCCCATGTAAAAGACCCAAAAATCTGCATTAGTATTGTCCAGGCCTGTGATGTTATTGCAAGTTATTCTGGGTTTTATGATTTTTTCCCCGAAAGAAACTACTTCCTTGCCTGGAGGAAAACATTTCAAATCTCCAGCCAACAAAATCCATTAAAGAAAGGCCATAAAGGCAGTCTTGGATCATTCTAGCTTGAGCTGTATTTTCTCTGCCCTAGTCTGTAGATTTATCCCAAGTCTCTCCCTACACACCCTTATCAAGATATTAATATCAACTTTACTCCTCACTTGCTTCCCTCACCCATTATGGTCACTCACCTGTTCCCCTTCCAAAGGGCATTCTTTCCTTTTTATTTATGTGAGCCTCTCCTAAATAAATTTACATCTCAAATTGAAGAAGCTATAATATTAACACACCCACTCCATGCCATTCATTACCTTGGTCCCTCAGCCATACATTCTACTCTTTCCTCCCCCCTTACAGTAGTTGTGTCTTTTCAAATCATGAATTTTATGAATTTTTACAGGCTTGGGTGAAGAGGACTCTTTCAGGCACAACTACAGCAAACATTAATAACTGAAGACTTTTTCCTCCCAAAAACTTAGGTGTTAAATTTAAATGATCACATGAGAATGTAATTTTTCATTGAAGAGAAGTTTCTAGCTACCACATCTGCAGGATAAAAGCATAAAGCTGACCCAAACACACTCCAAAGTTTTGGAAAATAAAAGAAATCCCCGCTTGTCATATTTTTTAGATAACTTTTTTTTAGTCTTGGTTTTTAATAATTTGAACAGTGAAATTATCAGGTGTGATGCTGTGCCTGTTTCAAGCTGAAATTTGGCAGTTATTTGGCAAAAAACTGTGACAGCAAATACCATAGGGAAGAATCACGTCATAAAAATATGTTCTTCCACATGTCTGTAAAGGCTCACCAGGTTTGAATGTAACATCACATAACATCCTGATTTACTTTGCCATTTCAAATTTATTTCTTCTGCTTACAGTAAAGCACAAACAGAAAATAAAAGGCTCCACATGAGTGGTTAGGAAACCAAGCGTATTTTGCAAAGAACATAATAGGATTAAGAAAACAGTAGCATTTCTTGTTAAACAGTCACCTTGCTCCCTATTTATGAGGTCTGGGGTTTACTTGAACTATTCAGGAAAGCATCTTATGGAACGGCAGCTGATCACAAGTGGAAGGCATGGAACACAAGGAGACGTAAAACATGCCCTAACCACAAGAAGGACTGATGAAGTCCCTTCACCTCTTCCATGCACTACCAAAAGACAGTAATGTTTAAACTATTATTGTGGACTCACTAAAGGAAAATATTTCATCCCATTCTCCAAAACCTTATTAAACAACTAAGAAAAAAAAACCAGTAAGACAGAATCACAGAAAGCTTGGAAAGAACATAGGACAAAGAAAGGAAGCACAATAATATGGATGCAAAAGACTTTTCACATTTAATTGAGATTCTGCCTCCTGATTTATCAAGATATCGATCTCACAAGGACAACTTATCTCAAGACATCTAATTACTTTGATGTCCTTTAAGTGGGACATAAATACAATTCCTTCTATTACATTACTGCTGTGAAAGACTAACTTGACTTCCCCCCTCCCCGCCCACAGCTACGTTTGCAACAGCTATACAAGACAGCTTTCCCTTCAGGGAAAGCAACAGAATTGTAAGCCTAAGTCATTCTGTGGAACAAAGATAAGCAGCTTCTGCTTCATGATGGAAATCATTCTGATTTTGCAATTGACAATGTGTAAAGAGTTACAAGCCAAGTGATGAAACCTGACACCCTGGACAACCAGATCCTGACAGAGAAAACAAGCTTCAACAGCTATGGAAGTGAACTCTGCACTGTATTTCCATTTGACTTTAAACTTCCTTGTGGATAAAAACACTAAAAGCATTTTAATACGTGCCTGAGCACCACTGTCTTAGATAATTTTCTATAGAGCATCTCATTTTAGATGTTTCACTTATAATGCAAATAAAGAACAAGAAAAGGTCACTAACACATGACCTTTAGTCTAAAGATGTTGTTTGCCTTTACCAAGAACTGCATTCCTTCATATCCCCTGGGGACTATTTACATTAATTATTTTGCATCTGAAGTTACTTACCTGTACGTCACATATGTCTAAGCTAACAAAACACCATAGCTTAGTGAGTTACTCTAGATTTCAGCACTTTGAAATGAAGTTTTCAGCAGAACTGGATATTGATACAGCTCACTGTTCTCCATTCTAATTACTCTTGATCATGGTTTTCCTCAGTGAAGAACGTTTTTCTTCCTCACTGAGGAACAATGACCCTGAAGGCTAAGCCTGATAACATACTTTGTTTCACCCGAGTGCTCTGCAATGATGTCCACAACAGGACTTAGATACTGACATAACAGTAAGATCCCTTCCTTAAAGGCATGCTTTTCAGACCCTCTCCTCTATCTTGTAGCTCCTGAATTCAAAGCCTGGAAACCCTGGTATTTCAGGACCCCACTTAACACTGGCTCAGTTTCACCAGAACATGTTTTGTGACAGTGAGTGGTCCAGAACAGAGTTTGAAATTACCAAAGTTGTAAGTCACAGATCATATACCAGTAATAAGCAGAGGACAAAGCCACAAGAGAGTGCAGAGAGAGGAACACCCACTCCATTTTTGCACTCTATACAACACCTAAGAGATTTCACTAATAAAAACAAATCATAATCCTTGCAACTAAATATATATAATCCTTTTAATGAAAATTTAATCAGAAAACATCAAATTACTTTATGCTATATATGCAAAGATTCTCCATATGTAGCAAGCTATTCTGAAATGCAAGTTTATCAGCAACTAGACATAGCATATTCTGCAAGCATGTGCTCTATGGATGAACACTTCAGTACAGCAGCAGCTCAAAACTTAAGCAATTTCAGCCCTGCAGAGCCAGGTGTGGTTTCTTTATCTTTGCAGTTCATCCTACTTGCCCTGCAGCTGAACTTAATCTATTAATATATAACAGTAAGGAAAGATTTCCTCTAGAGACAGCAATGCACTTAAAACAATAGGTAACATTATTTTCATCTTACAGAGAAAGCAAGTGATCACGAAACAGCTCTCCTGGTCTCCAGATACCTTATCCTGTAAAACACACTCCATTTTATTGGGCTCACAGAAGACAATTTCTCCCAAATCAGGCACAATATTGGTGCAACCAGTGTATCCTCATCTGCAGCGTTAAATAAAACATGAATCAGAACCTCAAAAAGCAGCATGCTGCTTCTCTTAAATGTGTCCTGAAGTACCAAAAATTTCTATAAAACAGGGTAGAAACATTATATGAAGACATAAGAAACCAGCACAGGAACACCAATTAAACTGCTACTTTGGTAAAGTTAATTAACAGTCTTAATAATCCTACCAAAGTCAGACTCTTCAACTTTAACCCTTCAAGTCAGAATGGTTAGAAACACACAAATCTAGATCAATCGGTCTTAGACTCAGGAGAAAATATTCTGTTAAATAATCTGTTAAAAATATTCTTTTATATAGAGGTTTGGGGCTTGATGTGTGTGTATTAGTCAACCACAACCAGTCTCAGGGGATAACAGTACAAGCCATTCCTCTCAACAGTTTAGCTCCACCATTATTCTCACACTGATGTTACACTCTCATCACTCCTACAATCCCACACCCCTGATACATAGATGTACACTAATATATGCTCAGATGATAACACCCACCACCTTTACCAAACTGAACCACTTCCTCATTACTGTGGTAACAGCATATTTAGCTGGAGAGTTAAGAAAAGATGAGCCCAACCTTTTCAATCTATTCCATGTGACAACTAAGAAACTTCTTTCTACCAGCTTATACCAGAAGTATGACATCTAAATTACCTACTACACCAGCTACTCACATTAATTGGTATTGTAAAGCAAAACAAAACGGTGCTCAATTCAGAGCTGCACTGAATCTCAGGTAGGTAGCTTGCGTGCTTCTCTGGATCACAGCTAAACTTTCAGCAGCTTGCAGAGTAGAACTTGAAACTGGGTAAATGATGTACAGTTTTATACACACACATCTGAAAGTAATAACCATCATTAGTGCACATTCACATGTATCTGGAAATAAAGCAGATTCTCAGTAGAAATCTTCAAAATAAGATTGGAATACCTCTGTGCTGTGGTATAATAAGTTCTTAAAAACAACCATTTGAAGCTTCTCCATGAAGTCAATTTAGCAGCCTACGTTTCCCTTCACAATAATACTATATTGTAGATGTCAATACAAATCTAATTAGCTGTATTAACACCTACATCACATATTTCAGTATCACTGATTTATCAAGCTTCTCAGAAAAAAGTACCTGCTACTAAAATTTGAGCCAAGACTTGTAGCCTACGTCATATTTCCAGGATCTGAAAAACAGCTTTGTACTCACATCAAAACAAGAAAAGCAAAATGATCTGGAATGACTCTTTGTCAATCATGCCACAATTTAAGATGTAAAATTATAATTGCATGCTGTTGTGCGAAAAAAGGTTTAGCGAAGAGTTTCTTTAGGGTTTTTTGTTGTGGGTTTTGTTTGTTTTATTGTTTTTAAGTTGCTGCAATATCTTCAATGAAGTATTTTTGTAACTTTCTTTTAATGAAGCTATAAAGAAGAAAGCAGAGTACATTTCCTGGCAACACATCACTACCTTGCAGGACTCTATTTACTGAGGTTTTTTCAATTGCTGTAACTAAAATGTACATGATGCTTTTTGCCAAAATTATAATTATTAACGCCCAAAGAAGTGTCCCTCAATCTGCAGAGACAGTTAATAGCTGAGAGAGCAATCAGCCAGATTGTCCTAAATGGAACAACAGTCCAGTCGACCTTCTCATAGTCATCAGTAGTTCACTTTTCTCAAGAAAAAGAAATCGGAATCAGATTTTTCCCTCCCTTCCAATATTACTAAAAATGCACTTCTGGGCCGGTTTTACAAGCTCCCTTAGAACTCCTTAAGCAAGTCTTGCACATAGAAAAAAAATCAAGATTTGTCAAAAGAATTTAAGCTGTGAAAAAGTTCTCTCTTTATCCACTAATTTAAACAATTTGGGTTTTTTATATATAATGAAGTGAATTAGGTCATCCTAGCAGATACTGTTATCACTTTTCCTTTCAATTTTCTTATTGCTCAGCATAACAAAACAAACAGAATTCTTCTTCTATGCCACTTTATGTCATTGCGGACAATGCATTATTACCTCCATAAAAACAAATCCTTTGTACGTATTTCAGAAATACGAGTTTCAGAGTGCATCAGCTTATTTCTGTTGAAAAACTATGTGCTGAAATACTAAGTTTTTCCTGAAAGGTGTCAGGTTGAGATTAAAGTAATACAATGTGAAAAAAAAAGCCACACAAGCCCCCTGCCACACCATTCTGGCAATATTCATCAGCTCTAGAGGCACTATGGCTAGCAGTAATTCAAGAGTTAAATATTTTGCCTCTGACAGGAACATCTGTTTAAGCCATCTGCAAATTTCTGTCTTGTGACCATTTGTCCACCAGAAGCTGGACTAAAGCTATAGGTGTATTTTATATTAAATACCTGTAAAAGAAGCAGCAAAGAGAAACAGAGTAAAAGGAAAAGACAAGGAAGAAAAGGTAGAGGAACACAGAAGCATACAAACAATAACAACATAAGGAATATCCAACAATAGGATATTCCCAAGAGGAAAAACCAGCAGAGAAAGTCTCAGAGAAGAAAATGACAAGGTAAAGAATAGACAGATCCAAGCTGGAACATTTGGACCCATGTGCAAACGAAGCTAGTTGAAAGCATGTGGTTCTGCCTAGAAGCAGACCTCAAGCACTTGAGTCTCCACTTTATTATAAATGTCTGGAAACAAAATAGGCTTGAATTCAGATTAGGATGACATTAAAGCCTTCTGCTATGTTATTATACTTCCATAATTTGCTGCAATATCACAAGCCTATCAAACAAGTCCTCAGTTTCAAAAGGTGAATTCTTGGTACGCCCAATACATGAATTAGGATTCAAGGAATGAAATCTTAATATGAGATACAAGGTGGCTGTGACCATTTTCTGAATTAGTATTTTTAAATTCAAGACTTAAATGTTTCTGAATGGAAATAGCACTTCAAAATCCTTTCTTCTTCCTATATCCACATATCTGGCATCAGAACTCAATTCATGACAATAGCAAGCTGGATCCTGAAAACATTTACTATTTAGAATAAGTTTGGTGTTTACAGCTGGATCAATGAAATGCAGCAGTTGACCCTCTGATCAGCTTGAAGACCCACACCTAGGGGGACACAAATGCACTTAACCTTAAAGAAGAAATTGCAGTGTATGTGGCTACATGCACAGTTCTACTTTAGTATACAGTCACATACATCATACTTAAAATTCTTGCTTATTTGCACATGCCCAAAAAGACACGGACCAAATGCAATTTAACCACTTGAACTCCACATGTGACTGAAATTTAATGAAATCATTGTAGGTTAGGCTTTTTCATACATGCCAGAATCATCATAACAGCTTCAGCTGCCAAAAAGGAGAAATTTTGCTGCCTTCCCCCTATTGTGTTCTCCACTTACCCTACATCTCTCTCACACACAGAAACCCTTCACTGAGCCTATGTTATTCAATAAAGAGGCAGAAAATTGACCATGTTTGTTTGGTTTGGGGTTGGTTGTTTTTTTCTGGGACAGTTTGCTGACATTTTAATGAGTTAAATCAAAGCATGGAGTATTCCAGCAAGCATCAAAGCTGGCACAAGGTATTTAGTGAGAACAAGTTGGCAGGAAGACAGGAACAAGAAGATGGGGAATGATATGACTCCCTGTTTCAGGAGCAGTGAGCTGTTAAGTCTGTTCACCCTGTGTTAAGAACCATGCAGATAGTAGGCAGATATTTAGGAGTTTTTCTTTTACTTCACGAAAGCATGCAACCAGTTAAGTCACACTCAAGACGCTTAAGTACCCACAACAGAAAACAGGACATACACAAGACAATCACCTCACCTTCACCTTTAAGTTCTGTGTAAAGTACATTTGTACAGAGAGATGGTTCTGCTCAGACTTCCTGGCTATTCTCAAATAAGTTGAATGAAACTGATTTTATAAATATTTGTTATCAAACCATTCAAGTCAATGTTGTAGTTAGAGAAAGAAATAGAGCTTTCTTTTTTTCAGGGGAAGCTTAAGGAGGCATTCTGACCATTTGCTTTAAGCAACATACTCTCCCCCTAGTCAATGCAAAGAAACACAGTCCTCCATAGGGCAGCTCAGAATAGGAATCTGGGTCAGGTGCTCTGAACTGCTGGTAGAGGAACCTTGCTTTCTGAAGAAGCCTAGGAAAGAACTATTTTAAAAAAAGGAATCTGAAATTGAATATATCCCTACAACCCACTTTCCAACATGAAAGTCATTTAAACACCAAAATTCACAGTCATTCCTATTCATTCCTAAAATGAAAAAATAGAATACCACATATATGTATGCAGCACAATTATCTAAAAAAACCACAAAGAATTTTAATGACATTTTTTCAGAGCTCCTAGGTAACATCAGTGCTCCTATCATCATATTTCCTCAGGGTGCATTAACAACTTTGTACTTCTTACAAGCATAAATGAAGAGCAGTCTAGGAGTGCTATTATACCTCTAGTATAAAGCAATCACCTTTTAGCTGTGCACTTGCATGCTTTAAGTCTCATAGATTAAGTTTTTTTGTCTTTTTGAATGGTTTTATGATGACTAAAAGACAAGCATTTCTCTCCTGCTCTCCTCAAAAAGAAAAACAAAGCCTATAATTTATAACTAAAAAATGCAAGATAAATTCACATTACCAAAAAATGACATTAAAATACCTGTGTGAATGTTTACCCTCCTACTTCCTAGATAATAGAAAACATGAAATGAAACCTCATAAAGATAATATAGATTTTATCCAGAAGAACTCAACTGTGACAATTCAAAAAAAGCATTTTCCTTTTCTTTCTGCTTACATTGAGGCTGTAATTTTTTTCCTCAGTAAAAAGCCAAATGCAACAGTTTTGAGGGCAGGTCAAGTTCAGGGAAGTGCTTCCAAATGTCACATTTACCCAGTTATCCTCAGAAGGCCAACTGAAATTGGACCGTCACCACAGCTACCTACAGGCAATTTTTTAGAACATTTATTTCTAGTCCTACTATAAACTAGATGTAAACTGGTGAGTGAACAAAACAAGTTTTTAAAGAATCCTGCTTTATAATCAACTTACAAAAAACCCCAACACAATAATATTACAGGTTGACTATCTAATATCTGTATGTTTAGGAAATGTGATCCCGAAAAGGAAATTACAAAATCTGAAAAGGAAATTACTAAATTACATCATCTCTTTGCATTTCAGTGGGGCTTTTTTCCCAGATATACAAAGACTAAACCAGTACATCTAGGTTTTGATCTACACTTCCCTATGGGACAGCTGTAAATACATGGATTTGGCCCAGGCACAACACTAATTTAATTTGTTCTTTTTTCGCAAATAGTGATACTTATGCTTCTTTCACAAACACTGACACTTACTGCTTCTTCTTTAGAGTGCATTCATCTACATTTAAACAGAGAATATAAGGCCTTCAGTCAACCTGAATTAGCTCTAGTGCTTTAAAATATCCACCACTGAGGAGGAAGATATAAAATCATTAACAGAGAATAAACAATGGTTCTGAAGTTGCTCCAGAGTTGTTCTGAACCTATACTTTCTCCTAAAAGTGTGAGCAGGAAAAAAACATATTTAACTAGACCAGGAATGACTTCTCTTCTACTCTGGGCCTACCTGAAAACAGAAAGTTTGGATAAACATAAGGAACTATTACCTCTTCCACCTCTTCCTTCTCCAAATGATTTATATCACTGGCATCATCTCTGCATAACCAGCTAATAAAAGCTTCCCTACAGTTCTAAATCTGCATGTAGCATATATCCTTTCCTAAGCTGAAAGTAAAAAAAGAGTTTAAAAAAATTTGCCTCCAAACACATTCCTGAAACTTCTGCAGAGTAAAAATAGTTGGAAATATGGCAAACCTGTTCCTCTAAAAGTTCTGTTCTTGTCTTCAAGCAAATCAAAGTCACTAGAGTAGTGTGACCAATACAGAAAAATAGCACCCATTTGTCCTTAGCAATACAGTAAAGTTTACTGTATTGACAGCATGAGAAGGAAGCTAGTTAATATTTGAACACTAGAATCATTCTTTCATTTACCTTTCTGTCACAAAAAAAAACACAGGCACCTTTTTAATCACAAGAAAGACAGGTAGTGAATCATATTTAATATCACACTGGGAAAAAAGGGATCTGTGGTGGTCCAGGACACTAAGCCTACTGAAACATCCTACACATTCAGGTGTGTTGTAGGTCATCCAGGCATGAATGATTATACATACTCAGGTATGCTGCAGAACATAAAATATGTAAATTATAAAATACTTAATTATAGGTAATATTATATAAATAAAAATATTTAATTATGCATAAAATAATTAGTTTACAAAAATAAAAAGGATTACAGACCAACTGACTTAAATTGCATATACTTAAAAATGTTTCCAAACACAGACAGGGTCAGATCAACACTAACAAGAAATATGGGTGTGACCCCATAGACACTTTCCAAGTGCGGAAGAGTGAGGCCATGCATTAGAATTCAGCAAATAAGACATCATACTTGCATCAAAAGGCAGCAACTCTACAGCCTCTTCTGAATAGAAGAACTGTAATGCTCCCCAAATTAACTTTTTTTGACAAGAGACATAACAGATTGCCGAGTTACAGCAATGCCCCAGTTGCAAAGGGGTCAGATACGCAGCAGAATTTATTCAGGAAATATGTCTGGAATACTGACTCTAGTGCCTCTAACAATACAACCTATCTTCAGACTCATGTTTGCAAAGCAGCTCTGCTGCAGGTAGGCTTTTCTTTAATTCTGCTGCTAGCAGCCTCTATTTATTTTTATACAGTTAAGTCCTCAGGGAAAGAATCAATTTTTAGTTTATTACTAAAAATAAATATTCTCAGTGTCTTTATTATTTTACCAGATTTTAAATGGCAACATCAAATCCTGCCCTTCACCCTGCTACCAAGAGCAGTAAACAAGCACAAGTAATAGGAGTTTGGTTCACCCATTATCTGGCAAGCTCAATGTAGAACTTCTACTTCCACCAAACACTATCTCTCTAACCAGCATGCAATGTGGCAGAGAGGCATGTTGACATCTCCCTCTGAAGCTGCATGACTCAACATGTATGCCATGACTCCAGACATTAACTACACCAAATTCTCCCTGTGTGGTTCAACAAAACTGTGACATGCCCAGGGCAGGTGACTTCAATCTTCCATCCTCCTGTGCAAACACACACAGTCTGTAGTTTCATTACTGATGTTTGCTTTCATTTTAAAGGTTTAACAGGATTTATTTTGCATACTATCTTGTTTCACCAATACTGTGCTCAGCTTTTGATAGCAGCATTTGCTGTACCAATAAAAATAAATCCTACTAAATTATTATCATAACACAATAATGGTCTACATAATATATGCTGGAGTACAGGCAAGTAGATTGATTAAGATGGACAGCCTGAAAGACACAAAAACAACATTATTAATCATAACTTTAACAAGGCAAAATAGCCAAGCCTACAGCCCAAGTAGAAAAATATTAATAGTTGAGAATTAAATGTTAGTTAGTAGCACTAGCTGCCAGAAGTAAGCTGTTCATTTGCAGTGGTCAAACTATGCTTTAAAATTACACAACTGACCAATGAAATTAGGATTCAGGTAGTCCCAGACCCTCACATCAGGTCACAATAGGACATATTTTTCTTTCTGCAAACAAAGCCTTCTTCCAGTCACAGCATGGGACTGATTCATGCTATTGTTTGCACAGTCTGATACTGTAGCTAAAGCATTTTAAGCAGACAAAAAAAAAAAACCACACACTAATGCCATTGCAGTTTGCATTTTTGGATAACCGTTTACACTGATAAAAAGAAAAAAAACTTAACTTCTGACCATCTGACAACAATCTGAAAAAGAACACTAGCCCTTTGTCCCAGGGGTGGGGTGGGGTGGTCCAGGTACTACAGCTCTTATACTGTGCCTTGCATGCCCTCCTCACTCACTGACAAGACAGCAGGACAGAGCAGTCCTTTCCCTTCCCTACTGCCAACAGTGGGGGAGATGGAGGTAAAGCATAACAAGAGCAGACAGTAGAGATCTGCCACACTCACTCACATGCTCTCCCCTAACAGCCATACCTTGCTGTCACTGAGAGTGGTAGACCAGCAGCCTGACCAGCAGGCCTCAGCATCCTGTTCTAATTCTCCAGGATTCACAATGAACACAACACAACTGTAGTCCCTGGAAATATCCATAAATGAGACTAAATGAGGGCTCAAATCAACCCCAAAATTCTCTGTGCATTATCCTAGTATCATTTCATCAGATACTATCATTTGACAGAATTTCCTGAATGTTGGAGCTCTGGATACTTGACATCCTTGAAACATCACCTTTAAAGCAAAAGCCATATTCAGCAGATTCGTATGCCTCAGGTGATTGTATAGTAACTGCTGAGACTCTTCATTCCTCTTAGGTGGGCAGCAAAAGCATAAAGTACTACCAGCTGAAGTCATGTGATGGCCTAAACTGATTGACTTGATGGTCTCCAGCTTGTTCTCATTGATTGATGAGACAAATTCAGCTGCAAATCAAAAGGGATTTGGGAAGAAAAAACTAACCACCCCTCCCCCTTGCCCAAGCTAGTGCACAGAAGTGTGAATTGTCTCCCTCTATGGTGCCTCTGTTCTGTGCACAAACAGAATCTTAATGTCCTGAAGCTTACATGAACACCAAAAATCAAACTGAATTGTTTCAAAAGAGCTCAAAAACAAACCAAGAACTCAGAAAGCAATGCTTGTGTTCCTTCATAGCAGAGTTTTCTTCAATACTCACAGGAATGTAAAACTGACTATGAATAGGACTGTGGTGAGCAAGAAAATTGCATCAATACATACACTTCCTTGTTCCACCATCGTATTAACTTTGCAAAGTAAAGTTATCATAAGGGGAAGTAGAACACATTGTTCAAAATCAACACTGGCAGCTGGTGTTTTGAAACCCAATGTAAGGGTCTGCATACAGTAAACAAAAATAAAATTATTTATTGTAATATTTTAATATAGTAAAATTATTGATACAATAAGAAATACACAAACAAAAATATTTTTTAAATTGTTTTGCAAAACACAGATGAAACTAAGTCTACCACAGTCTCAAATGTTCAAAATGTGGGAATCAGTTTCCTACCCTCAACGAAAGGAGGCAGCAGGGGGGTATTTGTAAGACCTTGAGAGGTTTTGGGGTTCCTTTTATGTGTAGCCCAGATTTTCAATCTTTTAGGAACTCAGAGATTACATCTGCAAATCTTCTACACAAACATGTAAAACAGATTTTATATAAGAAATAGGAAAATGTGCCCAAGATTTTCATGTAATTACTTTCTCAAGGGAGTAGGGCTTTAAAAACATCAAGCATCACAAGAACTGGCAATGATCTAGGCAGGCATCTCAGCAAAACTGTCAGGAAACTATTTTCTTGCCTGGTTTATAAGTGAATCATAAATAAAAGTTCCTTCAAATGAGCAAAACTGCAGAGTGGTTGGGACATAAAGAATATCTCAGTTTTAATCTCAAATTCTTAAGACTCATATCTGATAACAAAAACCACTCTGCAGTAAGGTGCTTATACAAATATGTAGAGATTTGCACACTTGCATCTGACATCAGAATCTTCCCCCAAACTGTTGACTAACTTACACATCTCATCCTTCAGGAAAAACAAAATAAATCCATAATTTTATTTAAACTCTACTAAGCACAGAACATTATGCAACTGCAAGTTCTAAAACACAGTACATTTAAATAGATGATAGCTCCTTCTAGATGTAGTGCCTAACCACAGTGTCTCACCTGCATATAGTTTCCTGACCCAATTACAACTCTACACAGGCACAGCAGCTTGCTCACATGCAACATGCACAGAAGCAAACCCTTAAAAAGTAGGAAAGACGGACTCAGCTGCAAGTCACAAGAAATGGCATGCTGACTAACACAAAGAAAAAACCCTTCCTTAATCAAATAAAACTGCAAAGATAATTAATATCATTATCAAAAGAATCTCTAAAGTTGCAAGGCTTCAGAAAAGGAAGGCTAATTTCCATTTTGCTTGGACATCAGTTCAAATGTATATGGCAGCCAGACCTTCATATGATGAAATTCAGTATCTAAGTAATTGCTAATCCATAAAGAGCTCATGTCCTTCAAGGAGAAAAGTATGAAAAACTGGAGGAAAAACATTATAAAGAATGCAAGCCTTTGACCTCAACCTTAAGGAAAAGCTGAATAAATGACAACACAATGTTCAAAACTTTTCAAAAAGTGAATCTACACAGTAGACCACAGACCCATGTAGAAGGTAGTGGGTGGAAACTCCCATCGCCACCAGACTCTTCTTTTCACACCCCCACTACTATCAGAAAAGAGGAAATGAGAGAAGGCATTTGGTGGTTAGGCTTGGGAAAGAGAGACCAATGAAGTCTTATTACAAAGCAGGGCTGTGAAAAAGAACTTGGCAATAACCGCCACAGTCGTTTTCTGTTTTGAAATGACACTTCTGCATAAGTAATCATCTTTGCATAAATCAAGTATCTGCCATCAGAATTAAAACCAGGTTTGTTTGCTCAAAGTAACAGGCACTGTAGATATAGCAGTTCAGCTCACAAAAGGTCATTACACACTTTTGGAAAATTGTTTTGTACCAGTCTAGCTCTGACATCTTCAGGGAATAAGTTCTTAGCTTCCACCACAAATTTTTCACTTACATTTGCTGCAGAAAGTTTTCTCTCCCATTTTTTTGTCTTAAAGCTATGGACGTGAAAGGGCTCGAAGTCACATCATGTCACATCACCCCGACTTCATGTCATATGGCAAAAATTAAGTGGTCCCAGGCAAAGCAGGTTTTCTGCATGGGAAAATTAAGAGAAAAATCCAGCTGCAGGAGGCCTTGGTATTTACCGCCTCCCCAAAGTCTTCCTGTACCAAAGCAGTGCTTTACCATGGGTTTGGGAGGTATTGGGCTGTCTATCCAACTACCCAAGAGATGAAATGTAAAAAGAAAACAGTCTCGAGCTGGTTTAAAACAAAGTATCTAAAGGCACATTTCAGAAAAATGGATCACAGACAGTAATGCCCACATCCCCTGTGCCCCTGTCCCTCTCCACATCCCTGTTTTCGTGATTGACCTTTTGTTTTCCAATAGTTACCCTGTAATCTCAATTAAATCCAGCATGCCTTACCATTTAGCTAGAAGCTGACACAGAGCACTACTAAAGGCTGTTCAGTAAGACCAGATTTTCATCCCCTTCAACTCCACTGCCTGTAAAATGTGTTAATAAAGCCTTCTTAGCTGCATTAGAATCTATTCTGATGAAAGACAATCTCCAGCTGTAAGAGCATTACCATACATTTTGCACTGCTGAGTTTTAAAAGCAAAATTACAGAAAATAATGAGTCAGCAAGAAAATCTCAGTACCAGAAAACACTTCAAATTTCTAAAGCCAGATTTCTGTATTAGTTGATAAGATGCTCTTTATTTCCGGTGGATCAAATTTTTACATCTTTACTCAGTCCTAATTCAACTTGAACCCATTGACTCAACAAAGACATAAGACGCAAATCTCTTTAGGCCTTGCAGAATTTTCACAATCCAAACAAGAAAAGACTATTTGTTTCAGAAAGACTTGGACTAAAGTGATACTCTAAATTGAAATGCAACTGTAGTTAACAAATGGCTTGCTGCAACACTATATGGTAAGGTCACAAGCCAAAATGGACTCTCTCTGACCACTTACACTCCATTAAATACCCAAAGAACATGAAATTAAATGAAATGCATTTTAAAGCACTTTGTTTTGCCAAACTTCACTGGAAATATTGAAATGAGGAAAACTGCTTGGCCACAGCTAGCTTCTGCTTTTTCCCCACTCATTCAAACTAGTTTTAGTTTTGCTTTTATAATACAACATTCAAGAATTGCTCATGCATATAAAGTTCCTCAGATTTCAGTGTAACAGCATTCTACATAATTTTAAATGAGAGTCCTTGTGCAATTTATTATAGCGTTACAGTTAATCAGATAATATTCTGTCCCAAAGCATGAAAATATTATTTACATTTTCCAATTTAAAAAAAATCACACTTAAATATATATAAGAACATGTATCTGTACAAAATACTACATAGTTTAATTTGCAGCAGAAGTAAAAAGGAAATGAACAAAGACAACTCCATTGCTTTAATCCAAACTGTGATTATCACTATATCCACTAGAGCTCTCAGCTGATGGCAGTTTTGTTTTAAAGTTACTTCAAATTAAACTCTCCATATGTAAATAAACTATTGACAAGGCTGATTTATATACACATTATAGCCTGTCAGATTTGATGTCAGACAGAACAACCGAGGAACTTCCATGTTACCTTATGAATATCAAGTGAAATGCTCTGGAAAGAAGCTGAACAGTAAACAGGTGGAATTTGACTTCTTAAGAGATGACTCTGCAGCCACCTAACAGCTGGGTCACAGCCCCCAGCAATGCTCCGACACCCTCAGCTGCACACCACAGCCTAGCACCTGCCTGGAGAAACACCCACAGTTAACACAGCATCACACAGATACAAAAAAACACTGGGAGTTTCATCACTGTTTTCAGCTAGGGCAGAATGAGATCATTTAAGATGAAAACACGAGAGTAGTTACACCTGACCTGTATGAGTGAAAAAAAGATGACAAAGGTCTGCCTTGGATTCTTACAGGAGCATGGCGGTGTTTTCTCCGGTTCTTACGCTTCACGCAGTCCTGTGCTGCAACCCACCCCTGAAACATCTCATTTTAACACTGGCGATTGCAGTACCAAAGGCTTCAAGAAAAAAGAAGCCTCATTAGTCAGAGTACAAACTGGGGGAAAGCCCTGGCCGAGATGCTGAATACCCTACGAAGGCCTCTAACTTTGGGCACATCAGTAAAGGCCATCCCTGTGGTAAAAAGTCGCTGAGGTGATGGCAGTGCTCACAGAGCTACCTCCTACCCAGCTTCGGCCCTATTATTGAAACAACATCCGCGGCTTTTAAGCTACCGAAGGACATTTTAAATAAAAGCCTATAAGAGAAAGTGTGGCAAACGGGTGAGGAAACCCGAGTGCCGCTCCCCGCCAGACAGGGGCACACTCTGAGCACCGGCTCCCACGCCGAGCTCTGGCTCCTCAAACCCAGATGCTCTTCGCATCTCTGCAACCAGTGAACCAAAAAAAAAAAAAAAAAACAAAAAACAACCTCAGCACGCAAAAAACAAAACCAAAACCCCCCCCCCCCCCCCCCAAAAACCAACCCTGGGAAAAAAAAAAAAAAGTTTCCTCGTCTCAAACACGGCCCGGCCCCCACAGCCCCAACACTACTCCGGCCACGGCCTCCCCACCTCGGCGCCGCGCCAGGGAGCGGCGGGGGCCCTTCAGCCCAAACCGCCCGCCAAGGTACGGCAGACGCCGCGCTGGCGCCCGGCCAGCCCGGGGCTCTCCGGGCCGCCGCGGAGAGGCGGGCTGAGGCGTTTCCACACGCCACCGCTGCCTCCGACGAGAGAAGAGGAGGGGGAGAAAAAAAAGGGAGGTGAAGGGGCCGCGCAGGGCGGCTGAGGGACC
>NW_010972584.1:1629703-1629991 GCF_000737465.1 Haliaeetus leucocephalus | reverse complement strand
GCCGGGCCGGGCCGGGCTGTGGCGGGGACCCACTCGCTCCCTCCCTCCCTCCCTCATTCTCTCGGTCTCTCTCAGGACAGCGCCCGAAACTCGGCGGTGGCCGCGGCCCCCGACGACTCCCTGGAAGCGGGTGAGTGCCGGTACCTGGCCCCGGCGCGGGGGGCTCCCTCCGCTCCGCAGTTCCTGCCCCGCCTGGTGTGGGGTGAATGAGGAAGCGACACGGGCTCCGGCTCCCTCCGGCCCGGCCGGCTTCCGTGGGGCTCCCGGCGGGGAGAGGGGGCGCCCGGC
>NW_010972584.1:1550950-1629610 GCF_000737465.1 Haliaeetus leucocephalus | reverse complement strand
GGCGGGGCTGCGGGACGGGAGTCGGCGGGGCTGCCTCCGGCACCGGGGCGCCGGCTGCTGCGGGGCTTCCTCCTCAGGCGCGCCTCCATGTTGGGCTCCGCGCCCCGGGGGTGAGGGGCTGCGGCGGGAGTCCCCGGCGGCCGGCTGAGCCCCGGCCGCGGACTTTGTCCACCGAAACCTCCCCGTCGCCGAGCTCGGGCGTGCGCGGGATGGGGCCGGCTCGTTCGGTCCGCGGGGAAGCGCGACCTTAGCGGGGAAGGTCTGTCAGCCTCCGGCCGGAGGGACTGGCAGGCACCGCGGCGGCGACAGGATCGCGCCCCGTGTGAGGATAACGAGATCCGTGTGGTTCTTGACAGAAACGGGGACTTTTCCCGTACCAGCAATACCAAGTTTGATAACATCAACTTTTTTTTTTTTCTTTTTTCCCCCCACCCAGCCGGTTGATACTCTGTTTCTGCCTCCTGTACGACAGTGAGTTTGAAGCAGATAAAATGCACGCTCTTTTAAATGATCAGGTTTCCAGCTGAATGGCGACAGACAATAAGAAATGAAGGAGCAGGAATGCCTGTTGCTTTTGTGTACATGCCAGGCGTGCATCTCTTGAAAACCAATTTTCAGTTCATTGCTAGAGAATTCCCCGTGTGCATTAGGGTATGAAATATTTAAATAATTGGATTATGGCATTCAGTGGTTACATCTAACATCTGTTTACTCGTGGGCCCTGACTGTTGCACCACTTCACTTCTAGATTATTCAAGTAGCGCAAAGCAGAGTGTTAATCTGGACCTAGGAGCTCTTGCAGATTTATGTGCAAGGATGATATTGCTGTGTATCCCGACTCTTAACAGTTGGATGTTTCTGAGGACAGAACTGAATCTGCAGAGAAGACAGGTGTGGGATGATCGGTTCTCATGCTAAGTCTTTTCCTAGTTTTAGAGACTTGTTTAAAGCCTGAATTACAACATTTAACATCTCTACAAATAGTCTGTGTCAAAATCTGGGATGCACTTGTGTGTTTAGTTTCTTTTAAATCTTATTTGGGCCTTGGCCTCATACAGTCATTAGTTTATTAACAATATAATAAGCCGGCAAATAACCTCTTTGGCTTTCCATCTATCAAATAATGCCATGCAGCATTGTACTTATCAAATAGGAAGCTATAACCTATAGCTTTCTGAACAAGAGGCTATGAAGTGTTTCTCAAGTCATTAAGAAGTAATTCATAAACATATCTGCAGCATTTCCTGTCTATTTTAGTTCCTGAAAATGGCTGTATTAAAGAATTGGATATTTGTCTTTGGACTGGTAGATTTCAGTCACCCCAAGACACTACCATAGGAACCTGCAAATCCTGAGGAAAGAAGCAAACATAAGGCTGCAAAACATAGATTTAGATTTTTTGTTTGTTTGTTTGTTTCGCACCCTTATCTTGGGTTTCGTAATAAAATACAGGTCTGTGCTTTAGTTTTAGAAAAGATTAAATGATGGCATTTCAATTTCCTTGATCCACATATTTTTACTCAAAGTTATCTTTTTGTAAAATTGAATATAGAAAACTTCTAAGGAAATATGATTATCAGAATGAAGTACATAACTTTTGAAACTTTGACAATGTAAAAATTGAAACACAAGGTATTTCACTAGACATTATTTGTATGGTTGTATGTAATGCTAAACAGAAAAAAAAAATCATAAAATCATTTAGGTTGGAAAAGACCTTTAAGATCATGGAGTCCAACCATCAACCATGCCCATTAAACCATGTCCTGGAGTACCCCGTCTACTCGCTTTTTGACTCCACCACTTCCCTGGGCAGCCCATTCCAATGCCTGACAACCCTTTCAGTAAAGAAATTGTTCCTAATATCCAGTCTAAACCTCCTGCTGCAGCTTGAGGCCATTTCCTCTCATCCTATCTCCAGCCACCTGACAGAAGAGACCAGCACCCACCTCACCACAGCCCCCTTTCAGGTAGTTGTAGAGAGCAACAAGGTCTCCCCTAGCCTCCTTTTCTCCAGACTAAACAACCCCAGTTTCCTCAGGGGCTCCTCATAAGACTTGTGCTCCAGGCCCCTCACCAACTTGGTTGCCCTTCTCTGAACATGCTCCAGCACCTCAACGTCTTTCCTGTAGTGAGGGGCCCAAAACTGAACACAGGACTCGAGGTGCGGCCTCACCAGTGCCGAGTACAGGGGAACAATCACCTCCCTGCTCCTGCTGGCCACACGATTTCTGATAGAGGCCGGGATGCCGTTGGCCTTCTTGGCCACCTGGGCACACTGCTGGCTCATATTCAGCCGGCTGTCAACCAGCACCCCCAGGTCTTCTTCTGCCGGACAGCTTTCCAGCCACTCTTCCCCAAGCCTGTAGCATTGCATGGGGTTGTGACCAAAGTGCAGGATCCAGCACTTGGCCTTGTTGAACCTCATACAATTGGCCTCAGCCCATCTATCCAGCCTGGCCAGATCCCTCTGTAGACCCTTCCTACCCTCAAGCAGATCAACACTCCCTCCCAAAGAATTTAGAGGTAGCATAAAAGAAGTAAGAGCAATACTTTCAAATTTTCATCCTACATCTTGTAATTCAGATTTAGGCATGAAGGAATTGCTGCCACTCAGTGGCTGATAGAAATGTATAGGAAAACTATATTCTGTTACACAGGTATGATGTATGTGTGGTTAATCAGTACATCGTAAGGTAATTCTATTTGGTGAATGTGTGTGAGATAATTGATTAGGAAGATTCTTGTATTGTTCTCACCAGACAAGACCTCATTCTCATAAATTTTTCCAGTTTGTATTTCATGAATTATAACCCACCTTTTTATTAGGCATAATTATACAGTAGGGTCATAATTTTCTTATTGAATGGAACAGTGAAATAGCATAATAATTTTGACTTTTTGATCACACAGCATAGTTGAAAAGATACTCTGTACAGAAAGAATTCTTTTTAAACTAGAAAGTACTTCTAGACTAGAAAACTTAGGAAATTTTGTAGCTAGTTTTGTTAAAGAGAACTCTTTAGAAGAATCTCTCAGCGAGAACTTGGCTATTTGATGCTATATATATAGATCAAGAAAATAACAATAAAACCTGGAAAGATGTTATCTTTTATTAAAATAACTGATTTCCTGGGAAAAGCATAGAAGCTTTCAGGCCTCTGAGTCTCTTTTGATGTCTAAAAGCCACAGTCATTACAATTAAAGTTTCTGTCAAATTGAGTACTTCAGGGCCTAATAGTTTAAATTAACCATCCATCCTGGTTTCCCTTTGAAGGACTTCACTGTCACCCTGCCTCTGTGCAGAGGCATAGATCCTCTGCCCTGTGGATGTGTTGCCTGAGCTCAGCTCTGGCTGCTGCTCCCGAAAAGAGGAGCCCCTTCATCACCTCTCACTCTGCAGCTGCACTGTGACTGGAGGCAAGACTGTAGCACATGTGGATGTATCAAAGTTCACTTCAGCCCAGCTAATCTACAGTGAAGCTGCAGTGGCACAAGCCTCAGTGTGGACTGTACAGTGTAAATACTTTACAGGTGTTAGCCAGCACTGAGGTATGTGCCTATATTGGGTTCATTGACACAGGTATTTAAGTTCCCTAAAGCTAACGCAGGTGTGTCTCTTCATGATGCAGTCCCAATGTGTTATGTACCTATAGTCCACCATCCCCTTCATTGCATTTATGAAGTATATACTTAACCTACTGTAAAAAGAATGGAGGAAAAAAGGAATAGGCTAGGGATTGAAATGTTTCTTGCAGATGAGTCAGAGCTGAATATGAAAGATGACAAGAAGGGATTTACCAGTGGAGTCTGGGGGCTGGCTGACTTCATTAGGAACCAAATTCCTCTGTTAATCATCCACTGATGAGAAAGGTTATGTGATTTTTTTTTTACTCTGGAATTATCCTTGCATTAAGTGCAGCTTTTCCACCCTGGTTATCAGTTTCTGTCCAAAGGCTGCCTAAAAAGCACCAAAAGAGTTTGTGTTCCAATAGTTTTTTTTAACTGTTTTCCTTGCTCCATGGCAAGATTTGTAATCTTTCTCTGAATATTCCTTTACCTGCATAATCTGAGTGCAGAATTTGGTTCTGTAGAGCAATCTGTGGAGCCAAAGGACAACGAGCAGGAATAGGGAAATGGGGAAAGCTACCTGTGCCCATTCGGAGCTATTTGGGTAGCACATTAAAAGTAATCATTCTGCATCCTGTAGCTGTGCTTTGCAAAGATGCAGTTAACAGAGGTGAGCCTGGGAGAGCTCTTTACAGTCTTGGTAAAATAATGCTGAAATGGCTTGTTACATTCTCATTTAAAAGGCAGTTATTTCTACCTGTAAGAGAGTTTTTACATTTTCTTAAAGGGGCATTACCTCTCTAAGCCAGAGCTACCACGTTTGCTTTTTATGATATTTGAGTAATTTTGCAAAAGTCTGCTCTGTAGGAAGTAGTGTACTGCCTCTAGCTCTATAGGGCCACCTAGATTATACATACTGCCTTTATGCCTGGAAGCTGCACCAGTGTGCTGCTCCTGTTACCAGAGACACCAGGAAAGGCAGAAAAATGAGACATCTAGCACAGGAGTACTGGTGACCTCACAAATCTGTCCTTGGCAAGTATGATGCAAGATTTATTTCTGGTCTGATCTAGACCAGACTCTTATTATTACGAGTAACACTGATACAGAGAATGGAAAGCTGATGTGTATATCTGTGTGTTTAAGATTATTTTCTGTTGGCTTTTTTTTTTTAATTCAAATTTATGCAAGTGGAAAATTATGTCTACCTTTCAGTGGCAGAAAGGTGCCCTGACATCCATGAAGTAAGTTATGTTTTGAACCTGTTAAATTAGCTGTTGCTTTTTTTCTGATTGATGATAGATTTGATAGTTTCTGACTAGAAGATGGAAGTGATGCAGCATAGATATACAATAGTTGCAATTTAAAGAAGCGGGCCATAAAATCAATTCTTTAAAAATATTTCTCAAGCTAAGAAAGCCCGTAACACCACAGAACAATTTGTGATATCCTCTTACTGAAATTAATACGTTTCCTGGTAATTTCTTTGCCATTGAATGTAATACTCTATCTGGAAAAGTTTATTTAAGGATATTTAAGCATAGTTGGTATTCATATGATAATAATCATGATCCATAAAGTCTGAGAGTGACCATCACGGATAACTTCATGAAGCTGATGCACATTAAGCTTTTAAGCCTTGTATGATACTTGCCTGACTGCTAAGGGAAGTGGGTATGTGCTTACCATCTCCTCCCATTTTATCAGCCAACCATTGAACTTATCAAAAAAAAAAAAAAAAAAAAAAAAAAAAAAAAAAAAAAAAGGCAGCACCTCTCTGTATGCACCAGAACAAGATTATTTTGAATTCCAAGATGCCACTCACTTTTGAGAACAAAATAGATATTCAACAAACTATGGTCCCATTTGGTTGAAGTGAAACCAAGTGGTTTCACTTTTACCCATTAGTAGTGAGAGTGGAGTTGGGATAGCTCCTAGGAGACTGGTTAATAGATCAAGGTATCATTACAGTAGGCATCAAATGTGTCTGTGGCAAAGAGACCCTACTAAAACAAGCTCTTACCAAACAGCTTAGTAAGGGTGCCCCTCTTTTCTGAAGAGATGCATGTGGGCTGAAGTCCTTTCCGCCTCACTGGGCTCAGAGGAGTTGTCTGAGTTATCTGAATTTGTATCTTGTTTCTCATCTCCTGGATGGCTGAAAAGCTCTAAAATGGAATCTACATTTGTGCATGAGTGGCTTTGATTTGCATTATGTTTAGTCTTTTGCAGTCTCATAAATGATTTAAGTATTTATAGACTTGGTTTACGTCTGGTTACCCACTAGAAATACTATCTTGAAACATATGCAGTAAATCTGAACTTCAGCCTCAGCTTTTTTCCCCACCCCTGAGCTACGAAGTCATGCATGCTACTGATTTGGAGCTGAAAGCCTAGACCTGCGTTGGTTTAGTCTAGTTGTTTGCTGTGTGACAAGTTTGTAATGATGAGATGACAGAGAGAGAAAACGGCATGTTTTTTTAGCACTCGAGTGTCAAGTTACTTTCTGAGTGTTTGAAAAATTTTTTTTTTATCAACACTTATTTATTAGAGATCTAATAAAATCCTTGTTTGTATATTTGATTCTTTATCATATTCTCTGGTTTCTTGAGGAAGTGCAGTTTAAGCTTTGCCATGGTTTTTCTGCCTAAGGAGCTTGTGAAATCTGAGTGTTTAGTCAGTACCACTTTGTTCCTCATCATACCAATATCTAATTTACTTCAGTGCATTGAGTGTATCAATATTCAATATGAGGAACAGCTTAAAGGAAGAAGGATTCCTGGTTGTGATACCAGATTTGTCTTTCTGATAGTAAAGCTTTGCTTTTTTAACTTATAGCCAGATTTTTTTAAGATTTAGATGCTTGAACATGTAGATAGATGCTTGAAAAGATGATCAAAAATGTCTAGCAGCCAAACTCAAGGTTAAGCTTGGCTTCTGCAGTCTGCCTTTCTCCGGGAAATTCCCCATTGAGTACAAAGGCAGTGTAGCCAAGCTATTGCTAACACATTGTTCAATGGCTGAACTATGCTTTTCTAGGAGGAGACTGTATTTAGTTCTTGTTTGAACAAAAGAGGAATCTTGTATTTCTTTCTTAAAAGAAACAGTCCCTTCTTTTCAAACAGCCCTCTGTGTGAAAATTTGGTAGGAAGATACAGTAGAGCCAATAGCAAGTAGGGCCCATGATATACTCTTAACTTGTATTCTCAAGGAAAATTAAGATGAAAAGACATAGTGCAATAACTTTGAAAGGCTGTCATGTTTGAAATATAAGACTGACTGCCCTGTATATTTTATCTCAAGATTTTTATGATATGTTTTGTAATGCCTCTGGGTGACTGCATTTTGCTGGCATGACTATGTAGCCAAAATGAGTATTTTGTACCTTACTGATTTTAGTGGTACTGGTTTTTAGTGCCTGTTACTGATTTTAGTTAGTGCCTGTTGAACTGGAGAAAATACTTTATTTGCTAAAGAACACAGTTGTGTGTCAAAATATTTTACTGGAAATCTCTTGTGAAAGTAGGATTTATTCTTGCTTATTTTAAAAAATGTATTTAATGTATATTCCTGTAAGAGAGAGCACAGATGGCTGTCTTGCATCAAGTAGGTGCTGCCAGGATCTTTCATTTTGATAACAAACTCTGTTCCTTTTATAGATTAAATAAAAAAAATCGATCTGAAACCCTCAGTCATATAAATATCTCTGCAGGTGAAGGAGTAATTTGATCATAGATGCTTTCAGTATTGATAGCTGGTTTGGGTTTTTTTAAATAAACTTTTTTTTTTTTTAATAGTCTGGTTCTTGCACTCACTGAGCAATGATGATGATTACATTTCTTCACATCAAGTGTGCTGGTCCGTTAATGCTGTGTTCATGCTGAGCTGTGAATTGCTCAAGAGTTTAGCTGTTTCCTTATGTGCCTGGTGGCTGATGACTGTGACCTTCACTGAACTCAAATATTCTTACTAATGAATGAATTGGGGATGCCAATTGCCAAATATCCAGAGCAGATTTGTCTGTCAGGAAATCGTGCGAGCTCTTTCATATTACATTTGCTTGTGTTCCTCGATAACTGACAGGAACTGACATGATTTCTGTTTGACAAATTTATCTAAGAAGCAGCATCCCAGTGGCAAGTGCTTCTTGATATGGACCTAAACTCTTCCAGGTAATTTAAGAGCTAAAATGCATCCAGTTTTGCTTTGATCTGAATGCAGCGAGCCGTCGGCACTTGAACATGTCTTCTGCCATTCTCTCAGCTAAAAAGGAGACTCCAGCATCCCCAGTTACCTAGCTCCTTCAAACCTAGCACAATGGTTAGGGAAGGACAGGTAAAACCAGGGGTCAGTAAACAGCACTTGTGTCCTGCCTAGAAAAAATCCTGTCAGGGAACTAGAGAGCAGGAAGATACAGCTTAAAGCAGTATTTCAACTTTGGCAGGTATCTTGGCCCTGACTGCCCTGTGAAAGAAGCATCTGTTGTACAAGTCCATTGAAGTTGTTCCGCTCCTCACCTTTACAACAGCATAAGAGAATTTTCATGAGGGGATATTGCCAGATATTTTTTCCTGGTAGTTTTTTTTTCTACAGGTCTTTTTGAAGAAACATGTGATTTGGACCAAAGGATTTATAGGTCTCTCTTAATCCCCACAAGGCTTGTATTAGGTTCTTAGGCTTTTTTTCCCTTCCTCCAGTTTCCTTAGACCCTTACAGTGAGGGAATCTGCAGTCAATTTATACCTCTCAGCTCATCCATAATTGCAGAGCAGCTATTCTATTGGCAAAACTTGCTTCATCACATGTACACTTGAGAATATCTTAAATATGGAAGGTTCTCTGGAATCTAATTGTCCCGATTCATTTGGTGTTGTTTTAATAAAGGTTGGGTTTTTTCTCCAGGAAGTCAAGGCATGTCTGTATCATTCAGGTTTCCTTGCCCAGTGGTCTCAGCTGTGATTGCTGACTTCCCTGGCTGAGCCATCACAGCCTCAGTGCAGGTTCACCAGAATTCCGTGTCTGCAGGATGGTCTGTTCCAGTTAAGGGTGAGTTTTGTTGCATTTGTGCAACATGCTGTTATACTGCTGTCATTGCATCTGGCGTGCATGCTTTTGCATGCAAATACCTCATATTACTATCTTAGGTAAGCACTTTTGGTGTAAGTATATGTTTATTTTATCTAAAGTTAGAACAAGTTTCATCTGAAGTGGATGATAATGCTCTGTTGCAGCCTATAGCGTTTTTTCAGCAAGCCTTTCCACATTGCTCTATTACTTAAAAGATTAAGTTATTGGATCTGCACCACCAACGTCCTGCACCACGGACACCCCATGTGTCCATTGAAGGGAATACAGGTGTTGACAATGAGGGAAAGCTGGAATGCTGAAGCTGCCATTTAAGCAAGGAAGTTGATGGATTACTGTTGGCAAGAGCGACTGGGAGAGAGAGCAGGAATATGAGTGCAGAGATAGACCTGGAGTGCAGCAGGAGCAGCATGGCGCAGAGCGATGAGAGCTGCTAGGCTATGCAATGTTGCTCGTCCTTGTTGCACCACATTTGTCAGAGGGATGCTGCCAGCCCAGTTACTTTCATTTCATCCTTATGAACTCCAGCTCCTCTCCAAAACTTTTGCAATACAACCCGAAGGCCCACCAGCTGGGGCTGGGGCAGGGAGAGGAAGTGGAGCTCTGGTTTGTTGCTGTATTCTGTCTTCTGTTTCAGTTTAATTTGCAAGCTTGCTTATTTCTAGCAGTGCCATTAAGATTTTCAAGGCAATCCCAGGGCTTTAATGTAATCTGTACTAGTATGTCAGATTGGTTTTCTGACCTATTTAGGGTATTGCAATTTGGAATTAATGTTGCTTTTCTTTTCCAGTGGGTGGCAGTTGAAGCAAAGAGAAATGTTTATTTGCTTGGAAGTTTATATAGATATGTATTTAAGGAATGGGAAGAGAAGCCAAAACAGGCCAACCCTTTATTCATTTCTCTCCATATGTTGAGTTCTGTTCTTTTTTTATTGCATCTCCTAGCTGGAGAAAAGGACAAATCAAAGGACCTCTTGTGACCAAAATCCACTTTTAGTTTCAGTCTCCTCTACTTTTTATGTGTTGTTCTGTTGCTTGTTTCCTTATTGTCTTACTAGTTAATAACTGAGCCCAATCTTTGCATTACTAGAGCTTTGTATTGTGTAAGGCTAATTTCAAAACTCTGAAGGAGGGAACTGCTAACTTCTTGCAGCAATGTGTTCAGCTTCTCAGACCTGTATTTTGATTTTGAATGTAACATGTAGTAGCATTCCTTTCTCCTTTTAAAAGACAAATCTTGACAAGAAGTCTCCAATACTAATTCTTAGAAATTTAATATATATTATAACCCTAATATCTATTTCCTTGAAGGGCCAAATTTTGACTGAAAAGTACTTTCATACACATTTCTTAATGGAGGTAGTGTATATCTTATTCACTGCTGAGTCTCAAGCATATATTATTAAAATAGCATACTAGATTCCAAGTACTGCTTAACTAAAGTACGTTTAGTGAATATATAATTAGAAGTAAAGCATAAGTGAAGTATTTATTTATGGGAATACAAATATATTTTTTAATGTATAAATCACAGCATTTCTAAATGTAGCAGAAACTAGGTTAAATCTATTTTTTAAAAATTGTAAGAAGTATGTATATCAGTGCTGAAACCAAAAGTCAGGTTGAGAATTGTTCTTGGATCACGGAGCATAATTTGATGTACTTTAAGAAGAACTCAATTTCACTATTTTGTTTTCTTTCCAAGCTGTTAAAACAGTGATAGGGCTTTTCCAGTACTTCCCAGTGGTTTACATTGTGGGTAAATACTTGATGCTGCATAAAAAGAGAATTCTTTTATTTTAATGAGTTTTCATTTCCTAGGGATGAACTAGTAGTTCATCTTCTATAATATGTGATTATAGCTAAATTAACCAATTAATCCTCATCTTCTCCCTGAAGAAGGTATTTTATGTAGCTAGGCCAAAATATATTTAGTTAAATTGGATAACATTATTATAAATGCATTTCAGCAGTTTTGCTGTGTCCAAATTTAGTCAGCTTATCATAGCTAAGCCTTGTCTAAGCATATGTGGCATTCTACTTTAAGTCTGTTCTTACACTGATGCAGTTAAATACAAAAGCTTATGTAGACACAATCATTCTAAACACTTATAAACTGATTTGCCACTTGGGTGGATACAAGTTCTGCTGCTGCTGCTGTTAAAGCAAAGTTCGACTTGATTGATAGATGAAACTTGTAAAATGTTTTAGGACTCTAAATGGAAAAATATCAGGAAGAAACCTTTCTACCCCTTCCAGCCACATGAAATAAATGATGAGAAATTAATTACAGGAGCAGCAAGGAGTTGAGCTTCGTCTGGTTGATAACAAAACTGATTTTACTTATTAGCAATACTCTTTGGCTGTAATGACCTAAAATGGAAATCTTTTTTTAAGCTAAAAATACTCTGAAAGCCATGACATAGTATGTATTCAGTTTTGTCAAAGGGACACAGTCAAACAGAAAATTACTCTTCTTTTTTTTTTTTTTTGCTTTTTTGTTACAAGACTTTATAATAATATCTGTGATGACTGTAATGTAAGTCGATCAGTAGAAAAAAAAATTATTTTTAGTTCCTTACATTTAACTGGCATTTATGGGATTGTCATTTGCTGGAAAAATTGCTGTACACTTCTATAGACAGTGAGGAAAAGGCTCTAAATTATTTTAAAATGTTTTGATACACACACACGTAGTGATGGTATGCTTGAATTCTTGAGGTTTTTTTACTTTCTTGAAGACTTCATCCCATTGACAAACAAATCTTATTTTGGGGGCTATGGAAGGATTTTAGCATTATTTCTTGTCTAGATAAAAATTATCTATTAGTATTATGATTTGGGTCTTTTTCTTTTTTTTTTTTTTTTTAAATAAATCTGATTTTCTTACTACTACTTCATGCTGCTTTCCAGTGAGTAAGCTGAACCTAATACTAAAAATATTTTTGAGCGAGTCTTGACAGAGGGATGTTTTCTTTGTTTGCTTTAAACAAACCATGAGAGTTATACAGCTCTGTTTTGAATTAACAGCTCTTCAAGCTAGGCTGTACTCTTAACGCTTCTCAGACACTGTGGTGAGGCTGTAGTATGAGCATTCAAATACTTCAAAGGAGAGGCAGCCATATCTTCTTTTTATCTTCTTAAAAGCACAAAAAAGGATGCCAGACTCATGTAATTGAAAACGTTTGCTGTAGGCAAGGTGTCCCAGGCAGACCAAGATGGAAGAATGTATCCTTGTTTTGCTTTAGTTACTAAAAGCACCATGCTTCCTAATACGTAAGAGTTAAAGGCAACTTAAAAACATGCCTGTTTGTGTGTCTGTGCTTTTGGTATTATTCCTGTGGTCCTTTAGCTGGTATTTGGAGTTCCAGTGGATGAAGTTGCAGTAAGTACATGAAGAAGAGTATACTTAATGATCTTCTGATCAGGGTCTTATTTTCCAAAGTCCGCTTAATACCCCTACTGAATTGCTTAACCATTAAATCTCCCAAAGTAATTTGTTAGGAAATTTGCAAAGCTACAAAAAAGACTCTTTGCAGTACATTGTTTTCTATACTTTGTAAGTCTTTTAAAGCCTGTGTATAAATACCATAGCACAGCTCAATCTACCATCTGTGCTCAGTGCATGAAGCAATGGAGGGAAGCAGGGTGGGGTGGGGGGAAGTGACTGGAGCTGGATGTGGGACTCTGAAGAGATGACAACAAGAGTGCTTATGTACTGGATAGCAGAATTGTTCTGCTCCTGCTTGACCCCTAATGTATTGGGTAAATTGCTTGTTTGTTGCTTGCCCAGAAGAACATGGGTAATGCATTGTGTTTTCTTCAGTTGTTTGCTTGTTTTTCCTATTGCAGTAGCCTGAGTGTGGGTGCCTGGTTGGGGGACCCCACTGTGGGCTGTCATCTTGTGTGCTTTGCTGCCAGCCCCATCTCACGCAGGGTAAGTGCTGAGCTGTCCGGCTGGGTTACTTCCCTTAGCTCTCATCCAGCATCATAGGGCTGACCATGCTGAGCTCAGCCACCTGTGCTGCAAAGCAACACCCACTTCTAGCCTTGCACAGGCTGAGCCCTTCTCTGCTGGAAACTGGAGAAATTTCCATGTAATTGGCAATGTACAATGTTGCATCAAGGCTGAAACAAAGATGAGGTGAATGTTTCTGCCATGTCAGGGAAAAGCAAATAGTCTTGAGACTTTGTGAGTTTTCATGTGCATTCTTTGGGACTTTAAGATGTATTATAAAGTTTCTGAGAGATTTCTTTTCCTTGAAGTTAGGTTTTACATGAAGAATTCACATATTTTGTGCCCACGCAGGTGTGTTAATAAGATGGGGAAAATGAGTGGAGTAATAGAGAGGGTTTTGTCATCTTGGAAAAGAAGCTGGAAAAGCTTTTTTGGTTCATTTCATCTTTCCACAGATTTCAGTTAGACTGTCACTCAATATCACTTGGACCCATTCTGTGATACTGACGGCTTCTTTCTGGAAGCAATTGCAGAAAACCAGAATAGCAACATCACACTGTCCTCATGTTTACCTGAGATTATGGTTGGCTGAGCTTGCGAATCTTCACACCCAACTAAGCAGAATGTCTGTTTTTTAATCTTCTGAATGCTTGATCTGATAAACTTCAAGAAAGGCATATTCTGGTTATCAGTGAGCAGAACCTTTTCCCCCTGGGGAAGGAACATGGTAACCGGGAAGGCGGAAGCTATGGGGAGCCTCTGTTGCATGTTTGGTGCAGCTGCAAGTTGAAGTCACAAGTTGTAGATCAAAGAATGGGAGATGTAAGCCTGTCCTCTCAGCCTCTGAGTCTTTATATGCAATGCAATTACTTCAGCTGTTGCAGCATTTTTTCTTAAATTTTTCTCAATACCCCCATGCTATATAGAATTAGCACTCTTGTGTTCAACTTGAATTGGATAAGTGGAGGTAGAGGGGGTTGGCTAAAGAACCTTTGCACCATATGTCCATTAGTTGCATCTCCCCACAAACTCAAACCATGCAATTGCTTTTTTTCTTTGCAAATGTATAGTGCCGTATGACATCAGATGTGCATGATCTTCATAAATAACCTGTGGTGAAACCGTTTGTTCTTGCAGCTGAGTGATAGTAACAGCTACAAGTAAGTTACAATGTCCCTAGCAAGACAAGGGAGTAGGCTGGTTGCTTCTGTGGATCCTGGAATCCGGAAGGTGGTTGGCTCTGACTATGCATTTGATAAACATATTTCTAAGCTGGTTCCCACATCGTTTATGTGTTGAAGTTTTCTAAGTTCTGAATTTGCCTTTTGGAGCACGGCACCACTGCTCTTCTGGGCAGGCTCAGAGTTTTCAGGTGCTAAAAAAAAGTAAGATTTTACTTTGAAACAGTTGTGTGTTCCAACTGTGCAAATCAAACCATTGCATTCTTTATAGGTCAGTAGAAAGGGCCGAACCGGTAGCAGTGATGTGGCTGGCATGTTACTTAAGGGATCTCACAGCAGCATAAGGGGCTTGCAGCTGCACTGATGAGAGATGTCAAGGGGCCCAAGAGGCAATCACAGATGAACTTTATCCTGTTAGTTACATACAGAGCTAACAGTGCTTGAAGTAACCCAGCAGGAAAAGCAAAATGCTGGTTTACTTCATAGCCCAACCAAAAGCCAGAAACCTCTGTATGTACTTCATTCTGCCTCAAACCTTTCCCTATTGCAAAGATAACCGAGTTTATCTGTTGCTGTTAAACTTTGGTTTGTCTGGTCTCAAATACTGTACAGCCCATCGTATCAGGAAGGAATTAGTGACTTGAGTTACTTGGGCTCCCCAGACTTTGAACAATATTTGAGTAAAAACAGATTGAAAGCAGTTAAACCAGTTTTTCTGTTGCTGTAGATGCTCTCATGAAGATCTCAATATGCTTATAATTTAGCTGGCATAGTAGCATCATCATTGACATAGAAATAAGTAAACTCTCACATTCATACTTCATGCTGCAAGCTTGTGTTTCAAGAATGAAATTTCCCTGACTTTAGCCAGACAGCCCATTTGATTTAAATGTTAATGAAGGCAATATTTTTTCCTTCTGCTACAATTGTTTTAACCAGTACCATTGCACCTGTTAAGGGATGTGTCCCCCCACCCCCCAAAAAACCCTGAACCCCCAACCCCTTTGTTGTTAAAGTCTGAAAATAGCAAAACGTAGTTCTGATATTGCTTTAAGCAAGAGAGAAATTAATTTGAGACCTCAAATTCTCTACTTTAAGACACATTTTCACATGACATATTCTGGTGACATCAGTTTTAATAGAGCATATTTTGCAGAATTGTTTCAAACTCATCTTTCACTTTTTCACTTTGTATACCCATGCTCCACTTTCTTATCCTATGCCTTTTATTTCTGTGCTTTGCTGAAAAGCCAGCTGCAGTTCAATACTTTTGTCTTTAAAAGACATTTTATACAAAGGAGGTCTTCAGTGAAACCTTTTAAATCACAAGACTCCAGAAAGCTTTGTTTCTGTTTCGCCCAGCTCGCACTCTTCCTTGACTTTTGGTTTCTGTGATACATAGGATACATAAGTAGCAAACGGTCCAAACAATCTATTTTAAGAAACTTTCCGGGGTTACTTTGATTCTCTCTCTTATTTTTTTTCCTTCCAGAGACTGATAGCTATTTGATTGTGCTCCTAGGAAACTTAACATTTCCAGAGAGTCCACTAGTAAAACAAATAACCAATTCCAATGGTAATAGTAGCAGGAAGCAGTATACTGCAATTTAATGAATTTCTGAGATCAGTCATTAAGTTATCTTATTGTATCCTTAATTTGTTATATGGAAACTGCTGGTCTTACAGGTGTCCCAATTTTGGAGGAAAAATAAATTGATGGTCTCTGAAAATATGTACAACTTTTGTATCTAGTGTATTTAGAAATGGATGGTAAAACTCCAGAAGAAAAAATGTGATGTGGTAAACTGTATTTTGCCCCAAATTAAGTCTCTCAGTCATCCTAAAGGAATGGGAGTGTTTGGTTTTTTCCTCACTTTTTTTCTTCTGAACAAAATCCATTGTGCTATTGTCAAATCCTCTGCAGTTTGCAATCAGATGTTTCCAGGATCTGTCACAATAATTAGTTTGCTTGTCTGAATCTCTTCAAAGGAGCAACCTAAAATATTTTTCTTTTAATTGCTGAAGTTTTGTATTAACCTTCCCAAAGGGTGTTTGTTCAGTAGCTAGCGATATAGGAGGTAGTACAGTGAGCTAACATTCAGAAGTTGCTTATAACTGAAGGTTTTTCGCTTTCAAAATGCTTTGCAAAGTCAGCAGAGCTGTGGATACTCTGTGTAAAATTCAGAGCAACTGAACTGTGATCAAACAATTCTGCAAGTGTGTACAGTTCTTTACTTTGAGTCTGTCACAGTTTACGCTTGTTTTATTTAGTGAAATACTTTAAAAGAACTGATATGACATTAGTGTGAAGTGTAAGGGTATACAAATAAAGTCATGTATTCCTATAAAACCCCACCTTTGGAAATGTGTTAGGGTATAGAAGTTTTGGTTCTTTCACAGTAGCTGTTTTGTCCTTTTTAGTTACATTTTCCCATGTTTGAAAGGGTCTTTGTTACACTGTTTGGCTCTTCTTGCCATTGATATACAGGGCTGAGGTTTTCCTGTTCAGGGAAAAATTGGCTAGGCTCACCAGGCTTTTTCTAATAAAGCTCATAGAGCAGAGTGTTGTCTTGGAAAATGTAACAGATTGGGTTTTATTCAGCCGGTATATTTTGGACCTTTACCATGTTCCCATTTATCTCTCACTCACAGAAACACTCTAAAATGGCAACCATTAATCTTTTTTAGATTATAAAGCCTTTGTTATGGCTCCAGAGTTTGATGGCTGATGCTTTACTATATGCTTTGATCTACATTTTTTTTTGTTTTGTTTTAGTTTTTGTTTCCACAAGCACTGGGGAAAAAATTCTGAGTCCTGGCTAATATAACTTTTTATGGAATCAAATTGAAAAAGGTCTCTGTTAGATTAGTGCAAGCATACACAAGTTTTACTTCGTTTTGCGAAGTTGTATTTATTGCTAAACCCAAACTCTTCTTTATGAAGGCACAGGTTTAATAATTCTGCTTTCTGTCTCTGAGCTGGCTCTTTATCTGTGAACAAGGAAAAGATTCCTGGTGATGCTTTGTACGAAACTTAAGAGTTCTTCTCTTGTCTGCCCTCCAACTTGTTTTCTGTCATTCATATTCTAATTATTGTCCAAGTTCAGGATATTTAGGTGCGATAAAGTTACAGCAGTTGCAAGAAGCTTGTGCCTACTTTTCAGGAGCCACATACGCTATTTCAAATATTTGGTTTTGATTTCAGTGTCAGTGCTCAAGAGAATGACAATCATGCAGTTCAGTTTGATTGCTGCTCCATTTACAATGTGGAAAGCTTGTCTCCTGCGGCTCTGCCCAGTTTATCTGGAAAAGCAGGAAAAGTTTTCAAGCTACAAGGCTCATTTAGATGGATTCTTCTCAGTTTCGCTCAGTTGTCAGCTATTATTTCCTGGCAGGTGCAAGCGCTGCATCTACTCCCTGAAGGACTTGGTCACTGTGACTTAGGTTTGCCATAGCCTGGGTCTTAAATGTTGTAGGCTATCTAAAAGAAAACCCATATGTCTGGGAAGAAACTACTGAAGAAAAATCAGAAAAGAGGTAAACAGTGAGTCTGCAAAATATTTCTTTTTTTCTTTATTATTTGAGTTAAATAGTTAATAGAATTTAACTTAATAGAGTTAATTTTTTGTGGTTAGGCTGTGCTAGAGACAGGTAGGGAGCGTAGATTGTTGCACTGGGCTTCCTAAGAAAGACAAACCTGGTGACTTGTTGGGTTAGCACATTACTCATCTACTGCCTTGTGTACTCAAGGAAAAATCCCATATATTCTGATGATGTGACTGTTTCTGTCTTGCCTAAGCATAGTTAGATGCGGCCCATATCCAAGAGTTTTAGAAGACAGAATGAAATCCTTGCCAAGTATGAAAGACAGGTATGACAGGTGAGTACTCTTGGCAGACAATTTCATTTATTATGCAGCTATTTGAAGTGGCAAGCTTCCAGATTTCCACTTACTAAGGAAGATAATTGCCTAACAATGTCACTGGGAACAAGGAATACAGTGGGATAGAAATTATGTCCTTCTGTCCTTTGGTAGAACAGGTCCTTTTATTTCATGACATGCTGGAAGGACCCACTGGGCCGAAATCATGCCAGTTCCAGACACTGTGTGTATATCACATCTCCCAGAAAAAATGAGTTTATGAGATGTTTGAAAATGCCCAAATGAAGATTAATATGCAAACTACAACTGGACCAGTCTGTAGTTATGTGGTAGCTGCTTTAATTGTGTAAAGGCTGGAGGAATGTGGGGATTTTTTGTTGTTCTTGTCCTTTAATTCTGTGGGAATTGTATCTTTTTGTTGTTGTTGTTGTTCATTTGTTTAAACTGCTCTGAAGACAGTGTCAGTAATTTTCTTGTCCTTTGTGTTGTGTTTGTGATTAGAGTAACTCAAGTTTTTTCAGACAATTTTCACAGTGTCATTGAGAGATGGAATTATCCTCATTTTAAAGGAGGGAATTTGTTATAGGACAAGTAGAAGATTGTCATCTATTTAAGATAGTAATCTCATATTTTGTTTTTAACTATACCTGTGTCTCTGAAGTACATTCCAGGTGATTTCTAGCTATGTCTAATAAAGAGCTGAAGTTTTGTAGATGAAACTTAAAAACTCATCTGTCCCTTTGAGGCAGAAAGCCTGCAAAGTCTGTGGAACTTCAATGTGGTGATTAAAATTAGACATAGTTGTAAGTAACTGAAAACATGTCTAGTAATCAGAGATGTTAAGCAACTTCAATGGAGTTTGCTAGCAGTCATGCCTGTAATACATGTCAGAGGCTATTATTGCTATTTTGAATGAATCATTTGGGTAACAGAGGTCATGACTTAATTTGTAATTGTATACATAAGTACACAGAACATGGGAACCACCTATTAACTATTTCTGCATTATAATATCTTTTTACTGTCTCATCATTCAAATATGTATTTTCAAAGGAAGAGGAGCAATCTGAAAGAAGTATGTGCTTATATAGGTTAAACTGCATGTATACGAATGGATCTTTATCTTTTTGATGCTACACTGAAATATTTATATGATATTCAAATAATGCATTGTGGAATGGACACAATCAGGTGTCAGTCAGCTTCCAGAAAAGTTGCTCAGTGTTTTCTCAGAAGGCACCATCCCTCAGCTTCCTGGCAAAAGAGGAACTACTGTTTGGAAATGAGCCAATGATCCATCTAATGAAATTCCGTAGCTCAAATAATAATCAGTACCCAGTGGAAGATTAAAAAATACTGTAAATATCTGGTTTGCTGCTTTTAGTTTTTTGTTCCTTCTGAAACAAAAAGCCCCCAGCTGCCCTCACAAAAAGATGAAGGGAAAAAAAAGGAAAAAAAAAAAAAAAAAAAAGGCCTTGACTAATGTCTTGAAATGGAGCATTTATGGAAGAAAAAGGTCAGCTGAAAGACCTGCTGCTGAAGTTAGCTTGTCCATGCAGAATTCTTGCATGAGCAACAGACTACAAACGTAATGAGAATGACTGTATCTCTGTTCATGATATTCCTGACATCCTCCACAAAATCCTCAATGTTACTGAGTTTTATTCTAACCATTTTTCCCCCCAGAAATGTGTTTTCATTGGCATAGCATTGTGAGACTTCAAAATGCTGGGCTCTGAAAAATCTAAACTTGCCCTTGCCTCAGCAAATGGCACAGTCCTCCATGGAAGTACAGTGAACCTTTGAATTTAAGCTTTTCTTTTAAAAATCTAGTCCTATGGGTTGCATATAAAATGTGTTCAGCATAAAGACAGGGTCAATTAAGTTACTTAAATTCTTCAAGCTCCAGAAGTGTTAAGTCTTTGTAGAAGTCTTTGGGCCACAGCAAAAGTGAACTGCTGGTTTGATGAATTTTTTTTTTACTATTATTTCTAATTATCTTTTTAAATCTTAGTTTATTTTTCCCTACTTAGAAATGCTTCTAGAAGCCACAGGTTTGGGTTTTGGAGCTTGGGAAAGAACCCAGACAGCAAGGCTGGACAAGGAAGAGTCCCATGAATAGCCTTTTGCAGCCAGGAAGATGAGTGATGAAAGGTAAAGATAAGCTTCTCCACTCCTTCCTTTGAACAAAGATGAAGAAGAAGAAAAAAACAAAGTATCTCCTCTGTCTCTGCAGCTGCTGAGATTGGGATTTATGTAGGGCTCGAAGGCTGCAAGAGATTGTCCTTGGTGAAGTTGGTAGCTGCCTGGAGCAGCAGACTGCTAAGGGTATTAATGCAGACATGGTTTGGTGCCTACTGTGCATGTGTCAGAGCACAGTAAAGTTTGCCTGACTGGTACCAGGAAGGTCATATTGGTGGCATAACAGCCCAGCTCTTGGGGACTCTCCCTGTCTCTGTGGCCCAGGACCAATCCTGTCTTTCACCTCCCTTAGTGCAGCAGGAATGGCCCATCACTCCAGTCCCTAAGCTTACAGGTGATACAATTTGGTTTTGCTGAACCTGCTGAGGAGCTTGGATTCTGTTCAGGGCTGTCATATCCATCATACCTGTTCCTGGCATGTGTTTTGGAATACGCCTCCTCCTAAGAAGACATTGTACTTATTTAGGATCTCAACTGAAGTGGCTAGTTGTGGTCCATGGAATGCATCCTGACAGGGTGCTGCCACCTCAAAGGAGCATGAGAAATGAAGTTGGCAATATCTTACAGTCCAAACACTTACACATGAGCTATTTATTCCCTTAAATTGTGGAGTGCTTGATTCCCAAGTTGTAGCACAACTTTTTTTTTTTTTCCTAGACTACTTAATTCCTAGGTCTTGAAACTGGGAATTATCAGGTAAAAATTTTCAGTATCATATCAGTCCACTCATGGTGGCGTTGCTCATTTTTCTTTACGATGTTTTTTTTAATAAACTGTGTGTTCCCATTACTCCCATAGCTTGCTCATGCAGGAATATTTGTGTCTGTCAGCTATGCCAAAAGGAGTGGTTAAACCACTCCAGAAGTGATAGGAGCTAACTGAGTTGTAATGAGAGGAAAAGAATGCTTCTAAATATACTTAATTAGAGCTTGTCACTTGAAAAAGATAATCAGACTAAAATCTCTGATAATCCGGAACTCTGTATCTACAATCTGCTAGTTTGCTGGAGATGGAAAAATCTTACGTGTGCTGTCTGTATCCCAAAATCCAGGCCATCAAGGGCTGTCCCCTGGATGATTAAGACATAGGTGAAAGCTACCAACAAAAGTAATAATTTTAAAGTTCCTTTCCATCTTTCTCTCCCACCTGTTGCTCCCCCTATTCTCCCCCTGGTAGATACAGTTGTCATGCAGTTTTCTAAACTCTTAACGCTTTTGGCTTTCAAACATGTTTGAGTCATTTGTTATGCATCTACATGTCCTCTTTGCTCTGTAGGTTGGCTGTTACTGACTTCTCCCTGTTTTGTGGTCCAAAACATTTATTTTACCTACTAGATACCAATGAGGAAACAATCTTGAGTTCTTAAGGAGCACTGGTTATCTCCGTTAGGTGATCTGAAGTCATATTTTGCATTGCATATACTGTTAGCCCTCAATGTAATGTTTGATCATCTCTCTCCTGTTAGATGTTTAAACATTATTTATGGAGTGTTTGTAAACTTAGAGGCACAGTGTCTGGGAATGTTTGGCACGTTCCCATAGAGCTGAACTGTATTTTGACAGCTGGTCAATGCTACAAAGCTTACAGTGGCTACTGCTCTCTAGCTGCGATTCCTCCACCAGTTAGATGACTTGTGATAGTTGTTCTGCAGACATGGCTGCGATTGACAATCTGGATTTTAAAATATAGGCTCTTCTATGTAACTGTTGTTTGTGGGATTGGTTCAGCCCAAGTAATTTTGCTTTCATCTCTAAATATGAGCCGTAAATTCAGCTCTTTGTTCCAAATTGAGCTGAGAGTTGATGTTAACAAATTCTATTTTTAACATACAGTTTGTGTCACAATTAAAGCACTTTGGCAAGTATATATATCTTGTTTTATTAGAGCAAACCAAGGAACAGAGAAGTTAAAGGATTTCTCAAGGTTATGGTGCATTCAAGGTCAAAATCAAAGGAAAACAGTACGGTTCAACTTGGGACCTTGTCTACTTGTCTACTTTTATGGATATAACCCCCCTCCTTGTAATAGCAGAAGTGCATTGCTGCTGTATAATCTAATCTCTCCCTGTTCTTGTTTATTTTTGGACATGAAAATGAGGTTTCAGTCGTTGTTTGTAGTGAGTCCAATGAATGTTGAAACCTGAAAGAATGCTACTCTTATTTGTTTCCTATTTGAGAGATGCCTGCTGAAACTAAGGCGAGCTAGGCATTTTTACCAGGGTGAAAAATGAAGAACCTTAGCTGCAGTGTTCCTCAAGGTAAAGGATTTGGATGAGGTGTTGTGAAACTTCCATCAAAATAATTCCTCTCTTTTGTGTAAGGAAATGGGTAAAAGAATTAGCATGTTTTAAGCCTGGTCTTGCCATTTGTCTGTTCTGAATTACAACTGTCTTCAAATGCCTTCTAGCCAGGAAGTTAAGTAGATAACATAAACTCTTGCTAAAATGTACTTTGCTAATGCTGGTTAATACACCAGGAAGAAAATATCATAAAATAAATTTATCTTTAAGTTCTCTTTTTCCACTTCCCTGGGTATTTCCATACTCCATCATTCCTTGTATTTATCTGGTTTTACTTAGTATTATTTATTGTGAAGGTACCGGTAAGGGAAGCTCGGGGTTTTGCAGGGTAGCCATTTTGTAGGATAAATAGGTGTTACTTATCACTGTGCAAGGTATAAACTGAGAACTTGTCAATTAAGGGGCTATTAACATCTACATCAAGCCTGGCCTAAGCCTTGCCTATAGTCTTCACATCCAAAACTAACATGCAGTTATGTTCATCTGCCCTTCAGCTCTTCAACAGATTGTCATTTTGGTTCGTTCCAACATCCAGCCGCCCACCAAACCCATATACGTCTCCTTACCATTGCCTAGGCTTCAGAGGACATTGTTCATGATCTTTCTTAGGAAACATTTGGAGCCACAGTAGTTCCCAATGACATTATTACAAAGTGCTTTTCATGGACTTGCATTTTAAAATCTATAAAAGAAATTGAATCGGACCTAGTATGTGCATTTGGTATGATACCATATTAAAAATAATATTACAGTAATTTGTGCTATATTTTGCTGGCTCCTATAGTTTTAAATAAACCTTACTGTATGGAACATACTGAGCTCTGAACAGCTTAAGCAGCTTTTGACTTGGTAGGAAGATTATTTTTTTTTCACTTTTGCCATAATCATAAAATCACTTTTGGTTTTCAGGCCATTTGGAACAAATGTTGCAGGGCCCTTGAAAGGAACAGCTTTTAAAAAAAATCCATGTATTATTCATGCTTATAATTTTATAAATATGTATCTCAAAGGTGAGTAGGCAGTCTACAAACTGCTTGAGATGCCCCTTGGAAATTGTTCGCTGGTTTTGTTTCAGATCTGAAAAAGGGCTTTGAAAGAGGACTTTGGAACTTTTAATAAGTATTTGTAATGGCAGATTACCTGTCCCTGCAATGCTGAGCTATATACTTACTCAGCACTCTTGGTCCTTGGTTTATGAGTAAGTGAGGAAGTTGGGAGTTTCCGCAAGAATGACTCATATCAAGGAGGAATCCTAATACTCATCTCCCCTGTCTGATCATGGAAGCAAATTAATTAACCTGCATGCGTAATGCATCTTCCCAAAATTACAGAAAGACTGTTCATTCCCCTTGCTGTAGGAAACAGGATGAAAAATTCTGAATATAAGTTCAGTAACGCATTGCCTCAAAAGCAGGTAGAATCACTGTTAGGAACTTGTAACTGGCCAGCCATCCTGACACCTTGCTTAAAGTATAATATTGACTCTTCCTGTTGATTGTTTTTGAAAGAAATAGTAAAACTGACTTTCAAGACTTTTGAGTATAATCCTTAGATATGATGACATCTTGCTACTACTAGACAAGCCTGTCTCTATCCAGCTGGTCAGCTTCATTTTCTAGTAGGTAGATGGTGATAGTAACAGGAATGGAGGCACGGAGGTCAGCAGTAAATGGATCACAAGCCTGAACCGTGTTCTGTTGACTCTCATGCCAAGATCATAAATGTAATACTGTGTTCCACTGAGCTCTGAGTCTGCGTAAGCATCTGGAATAACCATTTCTTTATGTAGCTCTTGTAACTTCACTAGATGATGCTGGAAGAATTTTAACTGTATCTTTTAAACTCGCTACTGCAAATTGCTTAGAGAATCTCACCATTTTGTGTTTGGAGAGCAGAAATTAATGTTTCCATTGTATAGCATAGTGAAGGTTTATTTTGAATTAAGCAAGAATTTACTGACAAGAAAAAACAAACTGAACGATGTTTTCCCTTCCGTAGGTAGAGTTTATTGTACTTGCTTGTCCCAAACTGCAACATGGTGTTGGAAGTTACAAACTGTGACTGTGGAAACAACTCTACCCTAGTGCTGGTTGAGTCTCCTAAATTGCTTTTGTATTCTGCAACAGTACAGATTAATGCTTAAAATGCTTCTGCTTTAATTTTTTTTATTCAAAGACTCAAAGTAAAACTGTAGCACTGCGCAGATCTACTTTCAAGGGGGTGAAGAATCTATTTCTTAGGCAGTACCTACTCTATGCATTGTTGCGTCAGAACACTACTAAATACCTGGGGTATTTGTTACTTGTTGTATCGGAGTCTCTCAGAGGGAACAACCTTGGGAAATTTTAACGAAGTCTGGAACAACTAGTGTTTTAAACTCTTGTAACTCCTAATGCCTCAACTTATACAAGTCTACTAATGTTAATCTACACTGCACTGAGCCTTTAGTTAATGTTAAGCATTTTGAGAAAGGTCAATATACAAATCCAGTTTGCTGTGTGATTAATACAGTGCATTAATGTGGCTTGATAAGAATGATTAACACCTTTTTTTTTAAAGGAACTATTATCAATTTCTCTTAATTTGCTTATGCTAGTTGGGTGTCTTGTATCTGTCTGTCTTCCATTGCAAATGAATGCTATTGCTAGAAAAATGTGTTAAGATTATTTGCAGTGACAGGAAAGAATCTATATTCACCATTTTCCCCTATTTCTTCCTTGAGAAGCACTAGTTTTCTTTTCTAGGGACCCTTTTGTCCTATAAAGAATGGTAGGGCAGATGCAGGCTTTGTTGTTCAAGATGTTTCTGCATAGTTTTTGTGGGTAACGTCTGAAGTCAGCAACACTGACAGGTTTATTCTCCATTTTCCTTTTTCACTGTTCCTCTGGAAAAGGAAATGAGAGCAGCTTGAACAGTCTGTATCATTTGCTTGAGATGTGTAAGTTGTTACTACATGCAATTTTTTTATACCCGACTACAATCCATAATCCTAACAAAGTAAGGGAAATATTTCTGTAAAACCACTGAGCAAATACTGCATGACATACAGTATTTCCATCAGTGATACTGGAAACATTTTCCTCAGTTTCTCTTACACAAGCAGATATGGAAGTTCAATTTTGCCTTTTGTCCAGGGAGCTGTTACATGTGTTTGTATATGTTTGATAGTTAAGATTATATCAAATTTTTAATTTATTCAATGAATATAGTTTAATTTCATGATTGCTTTGTGCAAATATTTTTCTCATAACGTTTTAAAACTGAAAAATCCCTAGACCTTCAGTAGAACAAAATGTTAGTACGGGGAGATAATTATGAAAATTCTTCTTCTTCAGGATATCTGATCTTTGTGCATATGGTATGTATTTGCATATCTTACCAATAACCAGTGTTTCTCAGTACACATCTTAGATGAGCAGAGGGCACTGACAGCTGCAAGAGAATCATGTGAGATTCTTTTCTCCCGTCACATTTCCTCAGATGAATTTTAAGTGCTATAATTTTATAAAAAATTATAATTCTGACATTTTCTGTCAGAAATAGGTTTCATAGCTTTATTTTTAGAAATGGATTTAGTTTTAGGGCAGTTAAGAAAACCCTAATGCTCTAATTGGAAAACTGCATCTTGGACAAGGAGATACATTACAAAAGCATAAAAATTATATTTACAAAACTACTTTTTAATTAAGGCTTTTCACAATACAAGCAAATAAATTTTTCAATATAGCTGTGTTTCAGGTCTGAGTAATTTTTTTTTATTTTTTAATTTTTTTAAATAGTCCCACAGAGGCAGAATAAGGTTGTCTATTAAAGGCTGGAAATGTAGCTCTCTGCAGCTCTTTCCCAGAGTTGAAATTCATTGGGCCAAAGTTGATTTAACTTTTGTTTACTCAATATGGGGGACTCTCAAATTATCCATTGTGTGGACTAACTCTTCATAAGAAGTGGGTTACAGGCATCTACTTACCTCTTTTTAGTTGTGTGAATTGCCTCTTAGTCTTGGTCACATAATACGCCTGTGGGTTCAGCAGTAATTGCTAACATGGAAAAAGCAGTATTAGAACAGGATTTATGTACTTAAAGTGCTGTAGTGGAAGCAAATATCCAGACCTGTGGGGAAAAGCCAGCATCCTGTGGCCTGCGGAGTGCTGAGTGCTGTAAATCGTAAGGCAGAAAGGAGTCTTTTGGGCTAACTTGTGCTGGGGATGTGGCTGGTTGTAAATAACAGGAGAGCTCCTTGCCAGCACCCACTACTTGCTCGTTTGAGCCATGTTGATGTGTGAGACAGAGGATATGGCCACTGCTGTGTGGAAGTGAAAGGTATTTCAGATATACAAAACGCTAGGGTAATTAAGTAAGCTGTGATTAAGCAAGCCGCATAGTAAACAGTATGAAAGAGCTGCTTGGCATTCAAGGAGGGAAAGAATCAAGGCAGTGTGGATAGAGCTAATACACAGAGGAAAGATTTGGAGGCAGGACTGGGCAGACCATTAAGGGTAGATCTACTCAAACAAATTACACCATGCGGAAAGAGAATTTCCCACTCATGCAGTCTTTCCATGCTGGGAGTTAAGAAAGGAATCTTCTCTAATTGCAAGTGGGAACATTTGCATTTGGCACTACTAGGAGCATTTTGGTTCCTGTGTGCTTCACTCCCATACTTGCAGTCCATTACCTACCTGTCCCTTTTAAAAGTACAATTGCACTGTAAAGATTGGGGAGAGCATTGTACACACAGTGTATGCTATTGCCTTAGGAGCATTGTGCTTTACAGCTGTTTGGTTTTCCTCTTGAGTTTTTCTGTGCCAGTAGCAGCCATACACCATCCTTTTCGACTTAATGATCTAACAGGAGTGACATGTCCTAATGGTATGCTTCCCAACCATGACGTGATACAGGAGGTACTATTCGGTGATAGCAGTTTGTGATTTTCTATCAAAAGATTGCTATAAATATTATCATAAAGAAGCACTTTTATGGCAAAAGAAACATGTACAGCAAAAAGTCAGAAATAATTGGAGGGTGCAGGCAAAGTAACCAAGACTTTAACTCATTTATCCATTTAGGGATGGAGGTCATTATAGGCCATAATGAGCCAGGAAAGCTTGTCTGTAGGAAAAATCATTGAATACTCTGTTGCTTCTGTGGGCTAACTGGGACATGAGAGTACAACTGTAATCAAAGAGTTTGTGTTCAGTTACTTTTTTGGGTAATCTATAGGTACCCTTGTGTCATGGTTTAAGCCCAGCTAGTAACAAAGCACCACGCAGCCACTCGCTCACTCCCTGCCCCTGGCTACGGTGGGATGAGGAGAAATATAAAGGCAGGCTCGTGGGTCGAGATAAAGACTAGGAGGGATCACTCACCAATTATGGTCACGGGCAAAAGACAGGCTCAACTTGGGGAAGAAACAAAATCAATTTAATTTACTACCAATCAAATCAAAACAAGGATACTGAGAAGTAAAACCAAACCTTAGAACACCTTCCCCCCACCCCTCCCTCCTTCCCACCTCAACTCCACTCCTGGTTCTCTCTCCCTCCTCCCCCCGGCAGTGCAGGGGGACAGGGAATGGGCGTTATGGTCAGTTCCTCACACCTTGACTCTGCCGCTCCTTCCTCTTCAGGGGCAGGCCTCCTCACACTCTTCCCCTGCTCCACCGTGGGTCCCTCCCACTGGAGACAGTCCTCCACGAACTTCTCCAGCATGAGGCCTTCCCACGGGCTGCAGTTCTTCACGAACTGCTCCAGTGTGGGTCCCTTCCATGGGCCGCACTCCTTCAGTCACAGACTGCTCCAGCGCGGGCTTTCCCATGGAGCGGCGGCCGTCTTGGGGGGCATCCCCCTGCTCTGGTGTGGGCTCCTCTCTCCCCAGGCTGCGGGTGGGCCTCTGCTCCCCCACTCCCCTCCTGGGCTGGGGGGACAGCCTGCCGCCTCACCGCGGGCTGCGGGGGCATCCACCTCCTCAGGCGCACCTCCTCCCCTCCTTCTTCACCGACCTCGGTGTCTGCAGAGGGGTTCCTCTCACATTCCAATCCCCTACTTACTACAGGTTTCCCCCCTTAAATCTGTTCTCCCAGAGGCGCTACCACCATCACTGACTGGGTCGGCCTGGGCCAGAGACGGGTCCGACGTGGAGCTGGGGAAGCTTCTGGCAGCTTCTCACAGGAGCCACCCCGGTAACCCACTCCCCTGCTACTAAAAAAACCGCACCACACAAACCCATAACACCTTGCAAGTCAGTTGCATGTCTTTTCTTCCTGAAAGTATTTTTTTAGACAAGTAAGGAAGTTTTTGTCTTGTTTATCAGTATGTTCATTAGTGCAATGACCCAATAAAGTAACAAAATAGGTGCTGACTTGCAGTGTTGTTATGTGAAGTGCTTGTGTACATGTTTTATATTTCTGTGTATGCATAGTGTTTTGCATGTGCAAACCAAACATCTCATTTTTAAATGATTCTCCACTTTTTAGTAGGATGAGTACTGGAGTGGAAGCTGGAAAAAGCCATGACAGACAATATGCATCTAATAATTTGGTCTGCACTCATCCTCCAGAAATTTGAGTCCTTCAAGTAGGAGGAATAGCATTTCTGGAAGGTGGCCAGGGGGTGTTCTTGACAGCACCCAGTCCACAGGACTGCTTGCTCTCTGAAAACCCGAAATAGTTGAGCATGTCCTGCCATGGTTATCTCTACAAACAAGATTCTAGCTCATCTAAAGCTCCCAGGGGTTTTTCTTTAGCTTTTTCTTTCTTGCTTACTGTGTTGTGCCCCAGACATGTCAATGCTTAAAGGTTTTCTTCCCCAATAAGGGTATTAAAATAATATGTTTTTATTAATTTAGTGGAAAATGACTTAGTAGGGCTATTAGCAGACACTTACCATAGTCCTACCTTTAAATAACCCAAATCTCTCTTAAGATCCCTTTATGCTTTAATTCAACTTGCTGTTAATGAGCCGTGTCTGTTTCTTCTATATTTTTGGGAATGCCAGGTCTACCATAGAGCTTTAAATGTTCATTTCTTCTAGAAAGTGATTCAGCAGGGGGGGACAGTTAAAAATCATTTGTGGTTCCATTTTCTTACCTGTTTTTGGAAATCAAAGCCTGAACTTTGAAATTACAGCAGGAGCAAATGCTTTTAATTAAAAATAAATTTCATTTACATTTGCTTCTTTCCAATTTCTCCTTATTTCTCCCTTTGGTTATTTAGCATCATCCTGTACATCTCTCAGTGTCACTCAGTTGTGCTTATTTCATCTCTTCATTGCAAAAGCGAGAGATGCTTTCACAAGTAGCGATGCATGTATCCGTGTATGACTTCGCTGCTTATTTTCACTTATCAAACTATAGAAAAATTCTTAAGTTGACTTTTATTGGTTATTTATATTTCTTTTGTGTTCTTTGGCCTTCATGTTCTAGGTAATGAAAAAAAAAAGAACAAAACAGGATAAAAGGATGATTCCTTCCTACTCTGAGCAGCCTTTGAGTTCCAGGAAGTAGCAAGGAGGAGGAGCATCATGCTCAGCTAGACAGATTCAGCCCATCTTGCTATCTAATGTCTGACTGAAGTGGCTTAAGTATGTTTGCGGCCCTCAAGAAAGAAGTGGCTTTTCAAAAATCAAAATAACTCCAGTAGTGCCAGATGCAGTCAGGAGGCAGGACTGGATCTATTCCTACAACTCAATACACAGTTAATAAGCAAAGTTTTTCATTCACAAATCTTGTGTCCTTTTACTTTAAAAGCCATGTGCCCATAAACTGAATTGTATTTCCTCTGACGAGGTTATCTGAGCAGCAGATTTCCAGCATGTATGAATGATGATACAGTTCTTTCAGCTAATGAATATTCTAGCTTTCCAGATACTTGGAGGATTAGGTCATAGTGCTGGCAGTAGTATAAATTTCTGGCTTGGAGGCTTGTGCGAGAGGCACTTAGACTGCATAATCTGCTGATGTTTTCAAAAGTGCAAAGTAAAATTGTTCTCTAATTGGAATGTTTTAGAAGGTATTTTTTGTGTTTCTGTTGAATGCCCAGTTTCTCTATTTCCATTTTTTACTTCTTCATTGCTCATATAGTGACGTTAGCCCAGTACATTTGAAATAAGACAAGTTTCCAATTTCTTTTTTTTCTTAAACTGTAATTGACATCCTGTCTTTACAGTATTTGGCTGTTTCAGCGTTAAGGGGAAAGAGCTTTTCCTCTTCAGTGGAAAGTAAAAAAAAAAAAAAAAGAAAAAAAAATCTCCAGTGTTTTGAAGAGAAAGGTGATGTATATTGGGTCATAAAAGTTTAGCTGAAGTGTTGTCATGTTTTCTGTTTGGTTTGAAAATATGTTGTTGGCGTTTTGTGTTACTCTCTCTGGGAAATATATCTCAATTTCCAGGAAACTTAGAATTGCACAGAAAATAAGAAGCTTTATGTGCGTAATTATATATGAGAAAGAAAATCTCAAGTGTTATACTGAATCCTAGATAAAAATACTCAGCAAGAGTAAGGATGGTGCTGAAGGATAGGTTTGGTGTGTAACTCCTCTGTTAAAGGCTGCTAATGGAGTATGCCTGAATGTGGATCCCTGCCCACTTGATTATGGTGATACCTAAACAGATACTGTACAAAATATTGGATTTTCTTTGGCTATTTTCCTGCGGTTTGGTACTTCTGAAAGCTGTATGAGCAGCTTTCCTAGTGTACTGGTTGTTAGAAAAATGTCTATGAGCCCTCTTGCAGAATGGTATGCTTCCTTTGTAGAACTTGTATTCACATGATAAACTTGATGTACAGTTTTGCAATTTAGTTGTGCTGACTAAATACTAGCAAATTCTTTGAACCTTTTTGAGGAAGTGGGAGCCGAGAGCTAGTCAGGGGCTCAGACTCACAGAAGGCATCCAGTGCTCTGTTCAGTAACATAGAGCCAGAACTGGTGTATAGCTTGGCTCTAGGGTGTAATGCTGTAGTGAAGAAGAGGTGTAGCTTCATCCCTTTCACGTAATAGGTTTTTCCTCTCACACAGAGGGGATTGTGTTATTTAATTGCAGGAAAAAAGCCCTCTACTTACTCCCCATGTCACAACCCCCCCAACTTCCTAATTAGTCTTACATCATGTGTGCATAGAGAAAAAACATGGTTTGCCTCCTGTCTAATATTTTGGACATGCTCCCATTTTGTAACGTGACGTGATATTAATGAATTGTTCAGTCATGTTGTTGCAGTTGCTACTTATCAAATGGTAGCAGCTTGCACTATCAGAAATAATTAACACAGCCTTTGGGATTCTGGTAGTGTTTCTTCTCTTGCATGTTTTTAATGTCTGATGTTTGGGTTTGAAGTTAATGAAGAGGATTCATTTGCACTTTAGTTTCAAACTTGATTTTGGTAATGGTGAGAAACAGCGTGCCTACAGTGCTTTCATCTACTGTTTAGTCCTGTGTGTTCAAAGAAGGAGGACAACTCAGGAGGTTTGTTTGTTTTTTTTTAAAAAAAAAAAAGAAAAAGTATTTAAATGTCTGTTTCTTATGCACTTCTAAAGAAAAAGCAGATCACAGTACTTTCCCCATTTCCCTCCCCCCCCCCCCCAAGTAATAGTTGTGGAATATCGAAAAAGCCAGCTTTGTTGCTCCAAACGTTCTTTTTCCCCTTCCAAAAAAGGACATTCAGTGTAAAATGCTTTTTTTATTTTGCAGCATATGCTGCATAACAGCCTGTCCTGCTGTCTATTTCAGAATCCAAAAATTTCCTCAACTGATCTTTTCTGTAAAACCCAGATCTATCTTATTCAACTCGCTTGAAACCACTTTAAGAACAGTCAACTGTCGTTACTGAGCTAATCATATGTTATCGTATGCTCAAATAAATTGGGCTGCATGTCTTCCAAAAAACCCATAAAATTAGGTCTGCTTTAGCTCTTGCTTGCCTGCTATCTCCATTCCCCTCAGGCTTCTCAGGAGTTTGCACTGCCAAGATTGAAAGAGTTGGCCTGTTCAGAAAAAGGTTTCTAATGCTCATATTTTGAAAAGTTTCTTATAATAATGATAGGGAAAGCATCAGTAATTTTTTTGGCCTTGAGAGTGTTGGGGAAATATCAACAGCTTATACAGCAGCCATAAATTCAGGCAGTTTTGGGACTGCTGAGCATGCAAAAAAGGCATGGAAACTTGGAATTATCTGTGCTTCTGACTGAGTGGGATGAAACCAAGGAACATCTCTTGCTACATGGCTTATCTAGATGGATTTTCTCCAGACGATTGCAACACAAACAGCAACAGATTATGTCATTGTTTCTGTGTCTAGCCTTGTCTTAACCCAACAAAAGCAGAAGTATCTGAAAGAAAATACTGGGGGGGAAAGGAGGAGACAGTAACTACATTTTTTTGGAACTAAGTTTGTAGGACTCCATGAACCACTCTACGTGTAGTATTTAAAAAAAAAAAACACAAAAAACCAAACAAAAAAAAAACCCAAAGCAAACCCCCAAACTTACATAATTTATACTAGAATTTAGTGTATAGAATTGTCATTCTGAAATTATGAACCAGAAAAAAAAATAATTTGGCAATACATTTAAGTGCGAGTAAATTGAATTGTGGTGTTAAATTTCTTGTCATCTTTTCTCACTTTTCACAGTCCTCTTGTGTAATTATTTAAAAACATTTTATGAAGATACACTGTTTTAGAAATATTGCTGCAGAAATTGTAAGTGATGGGGCAGTTGAGCTGTTTTAAAGATGTTCTTTTCATGCTTGACTTCCTGAAGATAACTGCATTTTGTTAAATGTCACCTAATTGGATATATTTTGCTTTCATAAGTGTATAGTCCCACAGTTCTAATATTAAGGTTTACTTTTGTTTTGTTTGTAAAATCTTCTTGGTAAGATAGTTTGTCAAAATAGCTGCAGAGGAGCTTCATGTTTCTAATTACCATCTTGCATTCCACAGACAGATGAATCAAGTTAATAACTGGAGTAAATTAAACCATTCATAGGAAATAATTGCACCTTAATAGCTAAACCTAAAGGACAAATGGCTAAACCTAAATAAAAGCAAGACTGGTGCTGCTGTAGGGGCAGTACCTTTGCAGAATTCTCCTTTGCCTGCAGAGATCTACATGCAATGTGCGGATTTAGCCCTGTTTTTTGGAGAACACTTTTCAAACCCTCCATGAACTTTAAGCTTTCAAAGCAGCACCTGCAGGTAACATTTTTTGCCGTCTCTGGCAGCTGTGGACATTCAGGATCATGATGTATAGCGATTTGGTGTTGGTTATGTTTTTCAGGCTTCAGCTGGATAGAAGTAGTGCAATAGTTGGTAGTACTTAGGGAAGTCCAACTAATAAAGAAAGCTGCAGTGTATCTTCTTGATAAGGTTGATAACAGCAAATATAATATGCCTCTTTTAAACTGACTTAATTTTTAGCCTGACTTCTTCCCACAAAGCATCAAATAGAGGCCAGGGCTTGCAACAGAACCTGCTAAAAGTCTCTGTAGACTAATTGTAGGTGTGCAATGTAGACAGTGGTCAGCATCATCATTACTTTGATTCAGTGAAATGTCCTACAGCATAGGTATTGTTTCTTCTTCTTGCAGATGGGATTATTTTGATCATCAGCTGAAAGAATACCTTTGAAGGGAGTTCTTCAAGAACCATAGCCAACCTGCCTGCTTCGTGTGAGTTTTTCTGTTAAGTAAGCATAAAGCAGCATACATGGGAACAATAAAAACACAATGTGCACATTAATGGTGTGCACAGGTGAAGGATGCTAATCACAGTTCCAGCATCTCTGCTTGCAGACTTTGTTGTATTACCACCATGAAAGTGGCATCATCACCTTTGTAGGCTGTACATAAAGAGGAAGGAGGTCCCCATTCATGTTTTTGAAAGTGATGTGGGGGCAATAAGTTGGGCAATAGTTTGTTGCTGTCTTTCTTGAACGCCTTGTCCATTGCCAGAATGGAGGACAGGAAGCCCTTGTGTACAAAAAGATACCTGCAAGTTGCAAATAATCTATATTTTTGCATCTTAAAAAAGAAAAAATTTACTGCTGCATCTTTTTGGGGAAAAACACCAATTGGTCAGCTATGCATGGTGTTGGCTACCAGTGTTGATGTTCCCCAAAGCATCTGTGTGGCCTTGGAAGCAGCCTCAGCAAGGAGCTAAACAGGAAGCAGTCATTTCATGCCATCCAGAGCAATTCTGTGAGACGGCATGGAAAAGCCATGACCTGTGTGTGCAGCTTTACGTCTGTTGGCAAAATGTTTTATAGACTACTACAAGGAAATCAGAGGCTCAAATCAGCAGGGGAATTTTCTCATTTGTATTTCTCTTGGATATGTAGTCCCATATCAGTGATGGAACAGTTTGTGCTCTGTTTGGGCCCGTTAGGTTTTTTTGTCTCTTCAATGCTCTGTTGTTGGCCAGTGTCAGTGTTTCCTCCAGATGATCCACTGCTTTGATATTACTTCCTGCTTTGTGTAAAAGTCACAACCGTGTCTTTGTTTCTGGATCATGTTAGAAGTGGCTTGCCATCACTGTTTATAACAAGGCAGAATTACAGCAACAAAGGAACCCTGACAAGTAACGCCTTCAGTTGCAGCGTGAGTCCCTGATAGCTGCTGTGCGCTGTTGGAAGGAGAGAAACTACAGAATTTACCCTTTGTCCCTTGTGTCTCTGTGGAGAAGATTTTTAATCTAACGTGAATTTTGTGCTAGCAAATCTTGTGAAAATGCTCCTTGGAATATTTAAGATTTTAATTTATTTTGAAGATTTCTTTAAAACTGCGTGTTACAAACACATCCATGTGAAAACTGTGTATTTGTTCATCCAATGGATGTTGACATAGATGATGTGAAGATGTTTCAATTTTTTACCTTCTCACTCCATGCATATTATAGTTGATAGTAACACGGTTCATTTTCTTCCCATATTAAATAGTCAAAAGCTCTCAGTTTTAATGCTTCATGGAAATTACTGTGGATTTTGCAGAATCTATCCCAGATAGCATAGAATGTGGTTTTAGCTTGCAAGAGGGCAGATCAGGGATCCTTGACAAAATTAATGTTGTGCTGGACAGCATCCGATGGTGTACTCTGAATCAGTGTGGCCATCACCTTGTACTTCATATAGAATAATGTTACTAGAAGATTTTTCCCCTAGCTTTTTTCAGATTGCACATGACACTGAAACTGTTTGAGATATTGAACCTGTAATTTAGACTTGCAGTATTTTTGGAGTTTGCATCTTGGTTTTTCCATCATTTGGTTTGGATAGAATCACACCCTTGAGGGAAAACAGTTTGGCTTTAATGTATCAAAGCAGCAATACAGATTGTATGAGTAGATTGTAAAATCTCCCTCAATTCATAGCTGGTGTTTTATAGCTGTTTCAGTTCTTGACAGATAGGGCTCTTAAAACTAGAATCAGCAGCTGTTCTGTCACTTCTGAAATAGTCACGGAGTCTAGAGAGGGACTCTTGTCTAAAATGCAACAAGCAAAACATATGTGTTGCTTTTGATGTTTTTGTTTTTCAAATATGACAAAACTTTGGATGACTGTATTCAGCAGGGATTTTGAGAAACTTTGTTGAATTAAAATGAATCTCTTTCACTGGGTTTCACTGCCAAAAACAGTTTCAGTGAGGTATGTTTTTATTTACAGCAGTACAGCTGATACTTGTCAACTATCTCACTGCAATATCTTAGCATAGACAAGGACTGGAAAATGTGTCTGAGGAGCAAATCCAAACTCTCCTTTCTCACTTAACCTCCCTGCATCACAGTATAGTCTATCATGTGTAGTGATATTTTGCATGAGGCCACTGAAAATCTCTACTTTTGTGAAAAAAGCATAATGTATAATGGTAGACAAACTTGGCAGGAACAGGTGGTTTGTTATGTGAAAGTAAGCTGTTGAGTTTTTTGTTTGGGTTTGGTTTTAGTTTTTTATTAAGTTGTTAAATGGAAAAGCAAAAAGTTATCTTCTAGTTTTCACAGTGCCCTTGGACTGAGCGCATTTGAACATCATCAGAAATTCTGGGATATTGGTGTTTTCTCCTAACTGCTGAATTGCTTGTGTTCAGCATTTCTGAGTGAGCATTTGAGATTGCACTGAGGCCAAGTACAATGAAACTAAAACAAATAACCATATTAAAACTAAAAAGGAGAGCTGAAAATGTGGCCTTCAAATGATTTTGCCATCAGAAATGAGGAAGATTGAGGGGTTATTCAAAATACATATACATTGTACCTGTTTCTATTGTATCTGTTAATTTGGAGTTAAAGAAGTAAATGTCAAAGCTTTGTATTCTGTTTCAGGACTAACATTGGCTTGAGTCAGATGGTCTGTGTGAAATCAGTGCAATTGTTAGTTCAGCTTTGTCAGTGCTTTCCAATTTTTTGTTAGTGTAGTCCCAGACTTACTGGAAATTGTGACTTCTAGCTGGGCTGTCCATTCCAGCCAGAATTACCCTGCAATCCTGTGATTCTGTCAAATAAACTTTCCAGTGGGAGCTACATGCTGACCTGCCCAGCTTGTTTCTACCTATGGCCTAATTTGGTCTCTAAAGCTGTTTCCCCAGAGATGAAAGATGATGAAATCTGGTTTCTTTTACATCCATATTGAGTAGTAACTGCATGTGATCTGGTGTTGGCAAGTCCTGTAGCTAGTCACTTGAGGGTAGTTCTGAACACAGTGAGCACAAGTCTCTTGAGCAGCTAAAATATGTTCCTCATTAAAACTCTTGATGAGCATAGTGTTTACGTTGCATTTGTGAATGTGATGTATCAGATGGTGTTTGTTAATTTTTAGAAAAGCTGTCTATTTTTCTTTCTTTGTGAGGTCATCTCAATCTCCAGTCTCATCAAATGGTGCTCCAAGCTGCAATAACCCGTGGATTAGTGGGGAAGGGTTGTTATTTTATTGCAAGTCTGGATGACCATCTGCGTGAATGTAAAATTATAGTTGTGGCTTTCATTTCTTCAGTGGGATAAGCAGTGGTGCCAAGTAATCATAAACCGGCTTTCTAACTTTGTCTTACTCTACAGAAAAGAAGGTAGGGAAACAGTCAATTAATAAAAACCAGCTCACTAAATGTTAGAGAGTCATAAAATTTTTCCATTTATTGAGTATGGTCTCCACATAAGGAGTTTGCGTGATGTGCAAATAATGGCGTCAGGAACTATATGCTGTCTTGCTGCAAAGACTCTGATTTCACAGTCTTATCTAAATGACTGTTCTGGGCTTTAAGATCTATAAGAGGAATGTTAATTGCTTCTCAGGTCGATGTCTTTACATTAAAAAAATGCAAGCATATGCAGGATTGCTTGAGATGTTCTTCCTAGTGCTTCTTGACCAAGCTGGTTAACAATCTACAGTCAAAAGGCCAGGTCAGCCTAGTTTCAATTAATTATTTTTTTTCATCATCTCTTCCTGTTACCTTGTTAACTCTTTTCTCCTAATCTCTCCTTCCCTGCATCCCTCATTCTCTGAGCGTACTAGCATTCCCTTGCTATCAAATGACTGTTTTCTTTTATCCTTTGAATAAGTAATTTTTGCTTCACAAAACAATATTGACATAGAAGCTAGAGGGCTAACTCCATTGCTGAAGGTGCTGCAAATTGTAAACTGAAATCTGCTCTAAGTTCGGGAGCTCTTAATGAGGGAAGGCTGTAGTGAAACACCACTTTGCTGACTTAGAAATTACAGGTGTTTTGGATTCTTGTAATTCCCCACAGTTGAAACCAGGTGACACAGTAATGCTGGAGTTTTTTCTACCTCTCCCTCTTCCCTTTGCCTGGTATGTGCAGGTATGGCAGCTCACAGTTTGAATCACTAGGGTTAGTACACTGCCACCTGAAAGCAGTGCTTGAATAGAAGTGTGATATATACTTGTTTCAGTTCGGTGGTGGTATTTGGAATGCACATTGTTTTCTATATTAAGTATGAAAAATAAAATGCACACTTATCCAGTGAAATCTCCAGGTTTCAGAAATTTCCATAACTGTGCGTTTATCTAAGTGAGATAGTAAATGCGAACTCATGTGTATGGACCGATTACTCAGGTTGTTAATGTTGATCAAGTGCTCATATGCAGTGCAATTACTTGATCATGCTTAAGGATATGTTACTCTTACTGTACATGTGGTAGTGCGTTTTGCTGCTGTGTCCAGAAATTGTATGTAGGTTCAGTAGTTTCTCAGATAATCTTTGAAAATAAAATTAACCGAAGGTGTTACTTTTATCACATGATTGCCTATTGAGGTGCCCAGAATTCTGTCTGGGAATTTTTGAAGCTGTATAGCAATTAAAAAAGAAAATAACGTGTACCTAAAGAGCAACAAAATAATGTGAGCTTTAGATGATTGATTTTGCTTCTAGTTCTCCCTCCTTGGGTTGTGAGAAATACTGGGAAAGGAACATGTGGAACAGACATCACTCTCCTTCCTTCCTTTTTTTCCCCAACTCACCCTTCATTCCAGGTGTGAGAGAAAAAAGAAGTTTTAACACCCCACCCCACCCCACCCCCCTTGAACAATCTATTAGTTTGTGAACTACTTATTTGATAAGAATGCTTATATACTTGTGTGTTAATGAGTACGGTCTCTGTGTTTAAAAATCGAGCAAGGTCTAAGTCAAAGGCATAACTGCTACCTACTTTTAACAGGATATGGTTAAAAGAATGTCTTAAATTCAGTCTTTGTACATGTTATGTTTTTTGTTTCAGTACATGCCAATTTTACTTCAGGCTCATGGTCTCAAAGCCATATTCAAGACTCACAAACTTTAGAGAATGGGTTCTATCAGCTGTGATGGCTGCTGAGAAATGTGGATTGCTTTCTTACAAGTCTCAGACCAGGTCTTTTATTCTATGATTTTTATTTACTTCTTTCCACTTAGGCTGTGCATCACTGTGAACAATGGCCCCCTTCTTACGGATATCTTTCAATTCATTTGAGCTGGGACCCGTGCAGAATCAAGGGGAACACCTACAGCCTTTCTGTGCTATCAAGATGAAGGAAGCATTGACTACAGGTGAGGTTACAAATGGTGATGCTTTTCTGAATATGAGTAAGTTTTTGAGAAATACTGCAATCCTTCTTAGTCTGAGAATGGTAGTGAGTCCTGCTTTTCCTGTTATGCCAAGCACTTCAACGTTAGCTTTTCTTTCAGAATGGGAGAAGTAACAATGACTGCTGTCTTTACCCCTACCTTAAAACTAAAACAAGACTTCAAGACTTCTTTATTAGTGCTTTCTTGTCCTGTGGCCAGAGCGTTCAGGTGGGGTGAAGTCTAAGCTTTCTAGTTTCATACTTCACCACCAACGCACAACTATTCACAAAATATGTGGTGAAGCAGCTGAAATGTGACTTTTGCATGGGTTAAGGTGAGTTGTGAATTTTGCATGACAAAGGTTTGCAAATGTTAAATAAATCATTGTTCTCTCCAGCCTTGCAGAAGCTCTGTAGGGGAGAGAGTGGTTTAGTGGAGTGCCAGAAGAGGGATCTGAACTGCAGCAGGTTTGAGAACCATTCTTAAGCACAGAGTACTAAATTACCTTTATTAACTTGGAGGATAGGTAATAATGAGAAGTGTAGTTTGTTGTTGTTGTAGTAACTGAGGCATTTTGCCAGAATTATTTGCTTGGAATGACATGCACCCATGGTCTTGTTAGCACCTCCCTGTTCAGCAGGACCTCAGCCTTCAAAGATGGCTTCTTTACAGAAAGTGGTCCAAAGGTTTACAACAATTTGTGACATTTAGCTAGAATACACTACTGTTGCCAAACAGGATGAGAGGGAATTGCTGTAGTGGGTTAGACCACAGCCATCTAATACTGCATTATGGCTCTAGGGCTTCACAAAACATCAAAGAATGCAGGAAAGGGTGAATTCTGTTCTTCCTCACAACATGATTGGGCTTTCCTCTTATCGCTGAGGTAAAAGCTGCCTTTAGACTTTAAACACAAGGCGCAGCAGTGCCTCTTCCAGAAAATGTTGCCATAAAGTGAATACATTAAGCTCCAAAGAAGCAGTTTCCTAATCTGTTGGGAGAACCTGTGAAGAAATGGTGTTGAAAGTGTTACAGCTGCCAGAAGGTGTGGAGAGGTGGAAGTAGTCTAAATAAATCCACTTTTTCTTTTTTCTTTCTTTTTTTTTTTTTCAGCTGTCTGCTTTAGAAAAGTAGAGTTGTCCCAATATTTCTCCTCTTTGCTTGCATGTGTCTTTCAAGTACTAAAAAATGGGGAGGAGAGTGCAGTGAACCTTGGATCAGTGACTGATTGAGGTAATCAGGAAAAGAAAGTAATGCTCCCGTTATCAGTTTGACTAGATCTGGAATAACTTTTGTTGGATTTGCATGCTGAAACATGCTTGAGGAAAAGTTTATTGTATAGGAAGAAGAAAATAATTTGCCTAATGATTAGGCATTAAGCCAATTTGCAAACATGTAAAGTGTTTTGAAGCCAGTAGTGTTAGCAGAGAAACAAAGGAGGCCTGCATACAGGAGGGGTAAGAAGAGTTCTTCTTAAATGCTGTTCTTTGCTGACACTTAAGTGTTCATTTGCAGGCAGGCAGCGTGATCCATAACAAAGCTTGATTAGTATGATTTTAATTACAAAAGCAGCATGGCCAGGCTGGAAGCTGTTGCCAGTAATTCAGATTACTTCTTTCAGTTTTACATAGAGTAAAAAGGTATATAGTAACTGATCAAACCAGATATTGATTGGGACATAGCAATAGGGACAGTCCTCTGAACGGGCTGAAATAGTTCTCTCCCCCTCTAAGAATCCTATGAAGAGTATTACCAACTCTTCTGTAAACTGCTGCTGCTTCTGCAAACCCTGAATTATTGTCAAAGGTTCTGCAAAGAGGTGCAATTTCTCATGTTCCCAAAGATGCCTCCTGAGGCCTGCCTTTTTGATGAAGAGGTCTGGCTTTAGCAATCCAAAAAATAGGCTGGTGTAAAAGCCTTGCTGTGCAGACAGCCTGCTTTTAATTCACCCTCACCTTTATTGTCCATCCTAATAATCTCTAAATTGTGTTTTGTTTGAGCTTTCCCTATATATTTTCACCATAATATTTCCAAATTCTTCCATAGTTAAGAATACCAAGTACAGGTTTCTGGAAGTAGGTTTGCACTGCTAAGAATTCGAGTTTGTCTTTCTGCAGAGTTCCCTAAATTCAAGATAAAAGCTTTTGACTGAGTAGAAGAGGAATGCTCAAGTTTGCATTGAAATGGAGGACGTCCTTAGGTGGCTGTTCCTGAGCGGTTTCAGAATGCCCTTTGGCAAGCAAGCTTAGGTCTGCTTGTCAAAGTTGTAATTTGTAATGCTGTTGTTGGCAGTTGTTCCCTAATAAGTACAAGGACACTATTTGCTACTCTTGTTGGATAGCTCAGCACAATTGACTGGAGTGCATCAAGCAAGCTATTAATGAATAAACACACACTTTGCCTTGAGTTTCCAGGAAGATTTTTAAATAATAAGTATCTAATTCATCCTTTGTGGAAGTGAATGTAAATTCTATTGCCAATTTTAGGAGAGGGACCACGCTGCAGCTTCTTGGGGAAGGGTCCAACTATTTAATCTGCTTTGCTACCGCCTTGATATCATAAGAACAGATTACAAACTTAGGGGAAAAATGGATCATTCGGAGCTGGAGAGGCACTTAGAAAGCACTTTTGTTGCAGCAAATGATCGTGATAAACAGCTGAAATTGTGCAGAACGTACAAAATTATATTCAGTTACCTGAGCACAAATGGGGAATAATTGGCTTGGCAGCAAATCACAGAGAAAAACTGGGGAGGTGGCATCATGTGCCAGAGTCACAGTGAAGAGCTGGATGTGGCTGCTTAAGAGGCAGTATCATTTTGGATGTGTTGATGGGACTACTAAGAGACCCAAATCTAGATATATGCTAAAGCTTGTTATGGAGCGTGCAATCACCAGCTGTTTTCTGTGTGTGAGGTAAGGACAGGAAGAAATTAGATGAACTGTGGTAGCAAGAGAGACTGAAGCTGTGTATTAGGAAAAAAGTCCATCTAATAAGAGTAGTGGAGTACTGTAAAACTCCTAAGGAGGGAGTCTGGGGAGATGCTTATATGGGAGGCTGGGTAAATGTTACCAAAAAATTAAGATGTTTTTTGAGGTCCTTTCAGCCTTTCCTTATTCTTTAGCTGCACAAAGTCTGCATGTGCTGGAGAGGACAGATCAGGCCTTGTAATATAATTTAAAAAGTAGCAATCGTAGCAGATAGAGAGTACAATGCCAGGGAGTGTGACTTATGAATAGAAGTGAAGTGTTGGGACAAGTTGGAAGTAGATTAATGAAATGTGGAGCCTTTCATCTCTCAGCTACCAGTTTCAATTTGAACTGGGTCAGTGTAAGACATAGCTTAATTTATCTTATTATAGTAGGTATTCACTATGGTCAGACAACACATCATGGAGATTTATACCAGAAAGGAGCCATGCAAATATTCCCTGTCATGTTGTGACTGACTAAACCAGCTTCTGAGTTCCAGAATGGGATTTGTCCCTCCTGGTCTCTCTGGCTGTATGTTAACACCTTCACTGCCTTTGCATGCCCTCCTGTTTGTCAGGGTGAGCTTTGCCTTCCAAGTCATGAATGCTTGAACTGAATATTTAAACTTTGTCCCAACCACAGTACAAGAAGTAGTAACTCTGCTTTTGGTTTCAGTACAAGGGTTCTCTCTTTGTTTTATTTTATTAAGTTTACGTACTAGATCTACATTATTTGATTTTACAGTTTCTGTCCTTTTTTTGTGTCTTTCAGAGAGAGGAAAAACTCTAGTTCAGAAGAAACCTACCATGTATCCAGAATGGAAATCAACTTTTGACGCCCACATTTATGAAGGACGGGTGATTCAGATTGTTCTCATGAAAGCAGCAGAAGAGCCATTATCTGAAGTGACTGTAGGTGTGTCGGTCCTGGCAGAGCGGTGCAAGAAAGGCAACGGCAAAGCAGAATTCTGGGTAAGGAAGGAGATTAATTCCTGAAACTTCCTGACCTGGTTATGTTTCTTTCAAGCTGAACGGATGCCTTCTGCCTTTTAAACTTAAGTGTTCGATCCTTTTAACATCTGTGGCAGGGCTTATAAGACAATTGTTTTAGCAGCATTTTGGAAGCAGATAATGTACAATCAAAGTTCAAGAAATTGACAATAAAATCAATGGTATTAGTGTTTGAAATAATGGCATACATCACATTGAGTGCCTATGTTCTAAAGTCTAGTCGTTTTTATAGCAATTAGCAGACATTTAAATTGGATCTGATCATTGTAATTCATCCAGAGAAAAAGAAGGGTGAAGCTTATTCCAAGGCATTTCCACTTAAAATTTCTAATTTTATTTATTTATTTTTATAATAAATTTTAGTTGGCTTGATGCTGCTAAAATGGGGATCCTTTAATCCCCATTTTTGTTATCCTGGTATCTTTTCTTGCCCCTGTCCCCCAAACAATTGTTTGTATGTGAAGTCAAGGGGTATGGCATCTTGCTGAGTGTCACTTGCTCCTGTATCATACTGAGTACAATTTTGAGTATTGATCTCAGAAATTAAGAGGGGAGGTGAAGTTAGGGTTTAATGTAGTTTTAAATTTAGAAATATACATTTAGTCTAAATGCCAGTAGTTATTATTAGTTGTTGAACTACATAAACCCAAACAACAACTTCTAAATAACTGTATGTGAATAAATTTCAATTAGCCCTGTAAACCTCAAGCAGAAAATTAAAAATATAAAATATTTTTTATTTTGTACGTCTAAAGAGAGAGAAAAGTGACAGAGGCAGGGAGGATCAAAACCCTGAGCCCAGTTTTCTGAAAAGCCAAACATGTTTCATTCATTTAGTTGCAAAGAATTTTTAACGAATTAAGGGTTTAATGATGTCATCTTTATAAAATCCTATTTTCTAGCTTCTTTTTCAACTTTCAGACCCAACTGAAGTCGCTGAGATCCTGGTCCAACCAAAAGGATTATGAGAATGTGATGAGGCATTATTGTCCCAGAGGACTCTATAAAGTCTTGAATCAACTCTAATTTAGTGTCCTGAATATTCAACATTTCTCCAAATGCAGAAATAAAATTCAGAGAGGAATGTCAGGCTATCCTATAATTTGGGTGAGAGCTGTCTAGCTAGGTGGATAAGTGCTATAAATACTTTTGCTCATTATCCAGTTGCATGTAAAGCTGTACTCCAGACAGCTTGCCCAGAAACTACATGTATTTGCTAATACAGGAACCACCCATCTCTGTATTTTGAGTCCAGTTAGTGCTAAGGAAATATTTGTTAAGTGGGAGCAGGTCTCCTTAAAATTTCACACATAGTCTTGTATTCAAAGCCTTCTGGACTGGAGTGTTGCTGAATTTGCCCAGAAGATAAACCCTACAGGAGAAGACCTTTTAATTGGGTGGGCTAAAGCAGGATAAGCAGGTAGTAACAGATAGTTCCTGCTTACGTCCAATTTGATGAGCATCTCTTTTCTCACACAACTGGCAATATTGGCCCTTCCTTGGTAGGGGGTGGATACATGAACTTTCTTCTTGGATGTATGAATGCTTTTCCTGAATGCTGGACATGAATAGGAGGCAGTATCCAGTTGCTGCTTAGCTTAGTATGGGAATATTTAAAAGAAAAAACACTCCTATTCTTTATCAAGTCCATTTTTGCTGTAAATGGCAGGATTTTGCTCTGAGTATGTGCAAATCTAACTATCTTACCAAGCAGATCTCAGAAAAAACCTTTCTTAAAGGGGTGATTGATATTGAAGGGGCTTACACTTTTGCTAGGCTGGTAGGATCTGACTGGTTTGTATTCACCTGTTACATTCTGAAATCACACTTTTTTTTCCACACCTTAACTTGAATTCTGAGACAAGAGCAATTATTCAAAGAGTAGTTGAAACTAACGGTTATCAGGTTTAGTTTTAGCGATCAGTTTTAGCCAATTCAATGGTCTGAAATCCTCTGCTTATTATCTGTAGAACAGGTACCACATAGACATCATCAGCATTAAAATTCCTCTGCACGATTTCAGTCATGACTTGGATAGACCATCATGCCCAGCAAAGAGACATTAGTTTGCTTACCATAGCCTAATAAGGTTATTTTTGTGTATGGAGAGACAGCCTGTCCGTAGTAGCTGTAAAGGAGGTCTTTGCCTTCTGTAAGCTTTGTTGGGCAAATGTTTTTATCTGTCAGACATTGCCTTAAAGATGAAAACTTAGTCATTATCCCAGTAGGGGGGATATGTTCACGGATGCATCTAACATAATTGTGGTTTTCTTTCTCTTTTTTTGTTTTCTTCCCAAGTTATATTTACTGTTAACCCAGGGATACTTTGCTCTGTGCTGAAGTGAAGACTGAATCAGACTCTTTCATGCTTAATAGCTTCTTACTTTTTATGAAGGCAGCAGTTCAAGAATTAGTGGCTACTTTCTGAGCACAGGAAGTGACCTCAGCTATTGGCTTAAAGGCATTTGTAGAATTTGTCACAGAAACCATGTGTAATGGTTTGAGGGGGAAAGTAAAATAAATTTTGATGATAACACTGTGTTTCTGATTACAGGCACCAGTATTTGATATCTCTATGGTTTGTACTCCCAATAAACATATAAGGGATTGTATATACTTTTTCTTTTAAAACTAAGTTCCTGTGCAAATTGAGTTTACTAATAGTAAAAACAGAAGTCAACAAACTTCTTTGCAGAAACGGGAAAGGGACATGCAAAAACAATGTGAACTTTGACTGCACTGAACTTTTGAGTAGACATCAAAGAAATGCAGCACACTAGTAAAAGCAATAGAATAAAAGTCCCTGGTTCAGCTGCAGCAGTGAGATATGGAAGAGGGTTGTAATCCAATAGTTATTGAATATTATAGTTTGATTCCCTAGAAAGAGCTGTTCAAATTCCTGAGAGTTTCAGTCAACTACATACTTCACTGTTGGTATCTTTCTTTCCATAGCTTGACCTGCAACCTCAGGGGAAGGTGCTGATGGCTGTGCAGTATTTTTTGGAAGATGCAGGTAATGCCAACTGTTTATTTTCAGTCAGTTATGTAAAAATAAAACTTTTTTTCACATTCCTTTTGTAGAACACAGGGTGTAGCTCACACACACACACACACAAAATCACCTGGTGTACTGAGTAGAATTTTCTGATTTTATTAATTTGTTTTGTAGGTAGGGTTTTTGTTGTGTGGAGTCCTGGCTGCATTTGTTCATTTCTAAGTGCCTTTGGGCCCTTTATTGCTGTTGCATTTAGCCACTCTGGGGTCTTTAATATGTCTGTCCTCATGTTCTGATGTGATAGAAAAGATATCAGTTCCTTTTTAGGTGCAAAGAAGTTAAATCTCTTATTCTAGCTTATGTGGGAAACTTTTTTTGTAGACTGGGGAGCTGCATCTGAGTTTCCTGGGATTCAGATGTCATAGTCACTAATCACAGAAAAACTGACTGTAGCACTGAGTGAATCGTTAAGTGCTAAAATGCAAATATAGTCAATGTTCTGCCACATCAGTTTAAAAAGTGAACAACCTGTATATGTCAGAAATCTACACATGCTATTTGGAGAAGAAACTAGGAGGTAAGAGAAGACAGTTAATCATGAGGGGGAAGCTTTAAGTACAGTAATAAAAACAAATATTTTGGCAGGGATTTGTGTATCTGTGGAATTCTTTCCTAAAGGAAATGATGTAAACCTCACAACTTGCTTAGCTAGTGGTTAAAACTTTCCCGTACTAGAAGTCACGAAACCATTATTTCTTGGGAATTGAACGCATCTGCCATATTAGCCTATCAGTCTTACATGGTTTAATACTATGTGTTTGTAAATAATAAGGGGAAAGAGTAAGCTGTAAGTTTTAAAGCATTGGTGTGTTGTTGGGTTTTTTTCTCCCAGATATATACAGGGAACATAGTTCTGCTCTCATAGAACAAGTTAATTGTGAAGGTACCATACATTTTTGTACCATATGTGCAATCTGTGTAGCAGTTACTAGAAAAGCTACTAAAGATAGAATGTGATATGCAGTACCTGACATTTCAGAGTTGACATTTTATCTTTGCAATGGCAAAAAAACCAGCCCATACGCTCGTTATTTTGGTCTCCTTTTTGAAAATTTAACTCTCTAAAGCAAAATTTCAAAAAATTGTGTGACTCTGAAGAGCCTGTAAGGAAGAGCATTTTGCTGAAGATCAAAAGCTCTCTGTTTGTGCACCAGTAATATTCTGGTTTGCATTCAAACTCTTGTGAGCCATTATATTGGAAAACCTTTGTCTTGGTCTTTGTCATGGCTTTCCTGTGCAAAGCAGTTTCATGGGGCAGTGGTGTTAGGAGAATCCATCTATTTAATGAGACCTACAGGATCTGTTTGTCCAGGAAACGTAAAAGTTTCTCAACCAAAACTGTACAAAACCAACTTCAGTATTCTCAGTTGCTTATTTGATGAGGCTGAAGCCTATTTCGTCCTTTCCACACAGGCATGAGGAACAGTAGAGAATGCCGTAAGTGAAAATCTTCCATAATTTGCTGTTAGCTGTCAGTTGAAAGATACATACTTTTGTGCTCTAAATACTAAAATAATTGCACTTAGTTATTGATCAAAAAGAATTTAAAAATAGATTCAATGTTCTTGCAATTCTTTTCATTGCCTTTATTAGGGATTGCAGATGGTAGTGGACTAAGCCGAAATACCAAACAGATCATTAGAGTCATGCAATCATACTTTAATTAACAAGTTAAGATTTGCGTGTGAATGCTCTCTTTAGACCTTCTACTTCACAACAACTTCCTATTTACCTTCTGCTTTATAGAAAATTACTCACCGATACCTTTTTGGTAACCAACCACACAGGCAGTGGAAACTCCCTTTCAAGACATTTATACATCTACATTTTGTGAAGGAAAGTCACTCAATCTGGTATTTGCAGCATTCACATCAAACATCAAGGTATTTTAACATACCAATCCTCAAAGTTCTAGACCTCCCTCATGTCACTATCTGTATATTGATAAATAGGCAAACATTGAATGATTTTTGGCTCATCATTGCACTGCTATAAATGTTTTGTCTAGTTAAATTAGTAGTTAGCAGTGTTAGAGCAGAGAAGTTTGTTAGTGCATTACAAGAATATTTGTATTAACTTCCATTCTTCACATTGCTAAAACCCTTAGTTAATAGTTGGAAGCTCAGAGATAGTTCACATTCCTTCCTATGCACACACCATTTTGTTTTCTCTCTGACATGCCTTTCCATATGGAACTGCATGGTAGCTATGTTTCTAAAATACTAAAAAAGGCTTGTTCTGAAACTGGTATTTCAGTTGTTCCCTAGTTTATTCGAAGGTATTGCTACCATTAGTATCTTTGAGTTAGAGGTGCTACCTTTTGTTTGAAAATCTCCAAGCACTTTGCAAAAGTGATAATTCTTCCTTTGGCTTGTTTTGCAAACTAAAGCTGTTCTTTTTCAACCCTCCCTTCTAAGTAGCAAGCATTCTGCCACCTAAGAGAAAACTGCTTGTCTCTGTTTTGATGGTAGGCAGCAGTCAGTATTAAGAAGTAAGTGTATTACTGCTCCGTTATCAGACTTATTATTAGAGAAGAATTTTCATGGAATAAACTGGTATTAAAATTTGCTCCATGGTAGGCTACACTGAGACATTTCATTTGTATATTATTTTTGCAGATTGGGGCCTGAGCAGTTAATTTAGGGCGATATATGAAAAGTCTTCCTAATTTTAGAGGTTGTTTCTTTCTAGACCCTGTAAAACAGGGCTGACTTAGAGCTGTCAAAGAACTTTTTTGTCTTCTGTCCTGTGATTTGAAAAGAAGCTTGTGCTGGAAATAAAAAGTTTTTCTTCTGACGTATGAAACATGAGAACAGGGTGTTGACCCCCGTTTTCATTTCAGAATATTGTTTTCTTTCTGCCCCTCCTTCTCTCGTTGTAGTATTGAAACTAGGTTATAATTCTGTAAAGCAGCTTTAGTTTTAATAGGTGGGAGTTGCAATACTTTTAATGCTTTGCTTGATCTTTGTTTATTCAAATGTAGTTAATGACCTTATCGAGTAAGAAAACCCAGGATCACAGAGGTGGCTTGCTGTACTGCTGAGTGTCTTGTGTGGTGTTAGCAGCTTTGGAGGCTTTGGAAGTATGTTTGTGTCTTGCTTTTGAATCCTGAATTGCTGTTTTACTGGCTTCAGTCTCCTGGAGAAAGGGTTAGTGAATTCTTTCCTTGAAATGGTATTAGCCATATCAGAAGGTGAGTAATTTGCATGTGACCTTTTGATATCTCAAGTATCTGACTTCTGGGAGAGGAACATGAACCAGTGAGCTGCATGTACTTTGAATATGTTTTTCTCTGTGTGTGTTGAGATGAGTGTTGGAGAAGCATTAGATTTTAGAATTTTTCTGAGGCATCTGTGAAAAATAATAGAGTAGATAACAGACTTGCTGTCACAGTCTGCATATTGTATGGGTCTAAATTAAAGCAAGTTTCTCTATGGATAAGGTGTGTTGGGGAAGGATTGTCACGTTATTAGTAAATAATAATAATGATAAGGGCTGAAAAGCCATAACTGTGCCTTAAAATTGTAAATTGAAAAGTTGGTATGATTTAATAATTTAACTGAGAAAAGACTATTTCTAGAAATTTGGCATATGTGATAGTAACTCAGTGGCACCTAGAATCTGCTTTAATCTGCATCTAGAAGTGTGATTGCATGAATTTAATAAAAATGTTTTCTAGCTTAATTGTCTTTAAGAAAATCAAACATTTGCAGTTGTAATTTCATAAACACAAAGTTGGCAGTGTATTTGGTTGGTAAGTAGCTAATGTGTTGTGTAGAGCAGAGAAAATTTGATATAGTTTATATGTTCACAAGAAATGTGACTTAGCTGCTGTATTTTTAAAGGTTGGGTTTACTGTGCCTTTGTAATTTAAAAAAGAAAAAAGAGAAAACCCATTTTCCAGTTTATTCCCTGTTTTACCACAATGAGTGAGGTATCAGGTATCTCTGCAGAAGTGTTAACCAAAACACTTCCTGAAATTAAAAAAGAAAAAGTACTCTACAGCTGAGCACAGACTGTGTTAGCACAGCAGCTCTGCAGATGGTGTGAGCGCTACAAAGACTGTAAGTAGTGTGGACATGGGATTTTTTCCTTCTGGATTGAAAGGCAGGGCTTTTTAAAACTGGGTTCCATTTTAGCACTTTTCTAAAAGACCACTGACTTCATTAATGCCCATGAAAGACTAGTTCAGTAAAGAGATGCTAAAAGTAGCTGCAGAGCAGTCCACCTCAGTGCTCTGCTAGGTGTCAGTCAAAACAGTAGCAGGTGCTGGCTCAGTGGCCAAGGCAGGACTTCATTCATTTATTTAGAGGAGCCGGCAAGAAGTCCATGTCCTGCGGGTGTCCCAGTCTCTGCACAGAGCAGAGCATAACATACTTGTAGCTTTTCTTCCAGTAGAAATGCATACACTATCACATGTAGTATACATATCTTCATAAAAGTGCTACTAAGAGTTTGTAACACCGGTTTTGACTACTCGTGCTAAAGCTTGTAGTATAACTGCTTCGGGCCAAGATAGGTAATTTGAGATTATGTGCCAGCTTTGAGAGGAAATAGTATTGGCTTCTACAATAGCAAATTATTGGTATTGCTACTTAAATGTCAGCAGTGTAAAATCCACAAGTACTGAGAACGGAGGAGATTTAAAAAAAAAAAAAAGAGAGAGAGAGAAATACATAGCAATATTAAAACTGCCTGTAAATGAAACATTGTGATGATCACAAAACCAAAAACGATTTAACATAGCAAGTTCATGTCACAGAAGTGTAGACTTTTGGGGAACTTGTATTTCTATAAATGGTTTGTTGGGTTTTGGGGGGTTTTTTTGTACAGATGATCTGTAAAGCAGTCCTCTCCCAGACCAGGTTACAGAGCAGTTTTCCTCTGAGACAGTTCATACCAGGAAAGTCTCCTTTGTGAGGACTAAGCTTTACTTTTTAATGATTGCTATGTATGATTAATATTTTTCTTGACCAGAACGCACACTTAACTTTCAAACAAAGCCAAGTGCAAGGCTGTAGAACAGCAGAAGGGGACACTGAACAGAAATGTTAGTGGATTTTGTAATTTATTATGCAGTTTCAGGCAAATCTCAATTTAAGCAGCCAGTTAGCTCAGAAAATGTTTTGCCTGTCCCTGTTTGAAGTCCAGGTTTTCAGTTTCTGACAGTAGCACTGTTACCTTTCCTCTGTTCACAAACAGAACTGTGAAATGAGCAAGTTAAAATGAAAAATGAACTCTGAAGATGGTAAATATTTTTTCTATTCTTTCTTTTAAAAAATCTAGTAGGCTTATTCAGGGGGTAATTTTCTTTTGTCCCTGAACTTTTGAGGTTCAGTTGAGAGAATTTGACATCACCTTGAGGTTTATTACAGTTCAGCAGAGTCCTAGCAATATTGTTTTAGCAAATGTTTTCCAGACTGTGGGTTGCATGCTATGTTAGTGGCTGTAACACCTAGAAATATTCAGAAGGACTGATGCTGCAATTAAATAGTCTATACAATGGTATGTTCACAGCACTTCTGGAGAACTGCACTAGCATGCTTAATGGTTTCTTAATGAATATATGGCATGGAAGAGTTCTGGGTGCTTTTGTCAGATCAGCTGCAAGTTTTGAGAAGGGACCTTGAAATACTTGAACTATGTGCCAGTGATAAATATTAACCACAGTTCTCAATAGAGGAAATAGATTATGTTTAATGGTGTGTGCTGGGTCCAATATGATTAATTTCAGGTCCAGGCTGCAGAGGTCACCTGGATTTTAGTTGCTGATTGAGCTGTTCTCTACGTGACTGTTTATGACCGTGTGCTGGCGCAGGACAAGTATTTAATCTGTGGAAATCCTGGCTTGCTTGGTGGGGGAAGCAAAGGCTTTCCCTTTATGTTTGTCCCCTCCCCCCCATCTCCACCCTGCATCCGTACAGTTGTTGGGAAAGTTACTTCCTTAAAATTGTTGATTCTCTCTGCATCTTTGAAATAAAGCCTTTATTCCCCAGTTGAGTCCATGGTTGGCTGAACTTCTTAACTCTTTTCTGGAGCATTACACATTAAAGGTAATTTACTCATTAAAGATAACTTGTTAAACAAGCCCATAGTAAATTGAAATTAAATACACTATCATTTCAGAGCCATCTCAGCTTCACGTGCACTTGACTTAGAGCTGCTGTCCAAACCTCTCAGTTGCTTCTGAAACATACAAAAATGTTTTCAGCTATACTTTGATATATTGGTTGGTTTTGGCAAAGGTATTTAATAAGGCAGCTGGTTGTAAAGACTGTGTGTTCTCACATGCCGATTTTGAAGTTTTCCTGTGCTCAAGTATTCTTCACTGTTAAAGTATGTTTAAGGAAAGTGGGGGGTTTTATCTTATTTTTTTCTTTCTCTATTTTTTTTCTTTCTTTGTACAAATGAAGTGATTAGTTTAGTAATTACCCTGTCAAAAAATACATGCCAGTCTCATACTTCTATTAAGTTTCATATCGGTGTTTCAGACAGGGAGGAAACACCACGGTTGCCCATATCCTGATCAAGTTTTGTCAGAAACTTTTGCACAGTGTCAGCAATGCTGAATTACTACAATTATTTCAGCATGAGGAGAAGCCATATCCTGTTCACCTGGTGAATCCTGTTAGTTCCTCACTAAACACTTGGTTTGCTTGTGTTACAGGCTTTAGGGAAGCTTTTGTCCCCTAATCTGCTCCATCACAGGTTATCTCCTCAGATACATGCTATAAAGTAACACACCTTTCTCTGCTTTGTTGCTGTTACTGATTAAATCACCCTTATGAAGACATCCTTTTCATGCAGCAAACAATATGAAGTATTACTGACTCTCAACGTTGTTTTCCTTGCACACACATTTCAGTGTGTGGTTTCCCTGAAGCATTTGAGGACCAGTGGGTGAGGTCTGTGTATTTGCCGAGCAAGATTAAACAAAGAGATTGTACTGTTTGCAGACTTCGACAAGCTGAAGTGCAGCAGCTGATGGGAGTTTTTGTTGGGTGAACTCAGTAGCCTGTTTGAACAGCAGAAATGAATCCTGTTCCTGGAGGGGAAGAGGTGACTCGGTGGTGTACATAGTGCATGTTGTGAGCTCTTTTCAGGGGGAGGCAGGATGGGTTTTTCTCTGAACCAGATGGCCAGTTTCTCAGAAAAGTGCATTAATACCTAGTGGCAAAACCCAGGGACCTTTTTTGATCTTTCTTTGCACTAATATGCTTAATCTTTCCTTAATCTCTTAGCTGACGTTGTCATTTCTTTTCTAAGTACATGCTGCTGCAGTCCGGCTGCTGTTGGCTGTGACCGACTGATATATTAGTGTAGGGCACTCAAAATGGTATCAAATGATAGATTGTATTCCAGGTTCAGCAGTCTGTTGGAATAGCAGTGGTGGCAGCCAGCTAATAAAATAACAAAAAACAAGTGCAGCTAGCAACAAGAAAAATGGAGCTCCTGGGTAACTTTGTAGTAAGCTCAGGCATTACAGTTAGTGTGACTTGGCAAAGGAAACAAATCTGTTTCTATCAGTATAAAAAGCAAAGCTCCCACTGGTGCTGATAAAAGGCAGCAATGCAACGGAGCAAATAAAACCTAATTGTATTGACAATGGAAAAATGCTCTTCCAGGTTTTTCCTTACTCCATTGCTGTGGAAACTCCCATCCTGCAAATGGCAATCTCCTGTTACCCTAAACCTTGCAGCACTTTCGACCTGTGAATCATGTCCACATTTCTTCCTGATTGGGACCCACAAGCTGCTGGCCAGAGCTGATGCAGTTAGCAGTTGATCAGCTCCTCATTGCTGATTCAAGACTTTATCTTTTCCTGCTGGATGGGATTGTTCCTCAACAGCTCCTCTCTATTGACAAGAAATGTGTCCTAGGGTTAAATTACCAGTTACCCAATCTCTCTTGATATACCTTCATGGGGTTACCTCTGTTACAAACTCCTATTATTTTCAAAATGTATAAGTAAGACTATATAGTCTGAGTTGTGGCTGAAAGATTGAGACACAAAATACTAATTTTTCTAAGAGAAACTCAGAAGCTTCCTTGGAACTGAGTGGAAATAACTATAACTTGTAATGAAGGACCTATATGAGCCAGTTGGACTCAGAGCCTGAGAATTTTTTTCTTGTTTTTTTTTCTTGGCTAATAGTGTATGTAATTTCTATGTAATGTAGTATTAGATGCTAAAGTATATACTGTAGTATATACTGTTATTGTTATGGTATTTTATAGTACTATATACTCTAACCCCATTGGGGTTAGGAGGGGAGAGGTATGAGACTGAGACATTGACAGATACAGCGTCGACATTATGAGATAGCATAATGGAAATGTCTAATTGAAAATCTCATTTGTCCTCACTGCTTAATGATCCTGGAGGCTGGAAGAAACCTATCTTACAGCAGTATGGTCCCGTCGTGACTCAGGAGTTCCTGCAGCACTTCACCTGCATCTCTTGCTGTAGTCCCGGTTCAGGAGGGCATGCAGAGCAGCAGCATGAAAGGGCTTCTGCTGAAGACAACCCTCCTGCTTCCAATAAAACGTTTATTTCTCTTGCACATAAATCCCATAACATACAGGAGCTTATATTTTTTCAAGAAACAACTGTGGTTTTCATTTCTCTAGCGAGACTGTACTCCATTCCTGCTTCTTCCTCTCGGCTCATTTGCTGAAGGCTTCTTCTGAATGAGCAGGAGAGGGAAGTGCTTGCAAACAAGGACACAGAGACACCTTAGGAAGCCGTGCATGCATGTGTTCCACCCTTGTTGTACTGAAAGTCTGCAGAATGCAGGTGTAAAATAAATAGAAGCACAAGTCTGAAACAGAAAAACAAACAACTTTTTTGGAGAAGCAAATATTAATCTTTGTAATACCTTAAAGTATTAAAAGTGTGTCTTCTTGTCTCCCCCTTAGACTGCAAACTGTCGATGAGGGAAGAGGAGGGTACGGTAACTATGAACAGGAGAGGAGCTATCAAGCAAGCCAAAATCCACTACATCAAAAATCATGAATTTATTGCTACCTTCTTTGGACAACCTACGTTTTGCTCTGTCTGCAAAGACTTTGTATGGTAAGAAGGAAACACTAAGCTTCCCCCACCCCCAAGGGCCAAATAACTGCAAAATTTGCTTCAGGTACATTGAGACAAAACATGACATGTAAATTCATGTGTGCTGGGAAATTGAAATTATATATTTACTAAGAGCATTGTTATACCTAAGAACTATAGTTGTCTCTTTCACATTAAAAAATAGAACTTGAATATTTTTGCCACTGAAATAATTGGCAAAAATTCCGTCAGCATCAAGTGAGATCTGGGCCGTAATCAACAGCAGCTCTTTCACAAGAGAATCAGATGGATGGATCTGAGCAAATAATGCTCAGACTTTAAGATGTGAAGTGGCTGATAGCAGAGTAAAGACCCATAGAGAGCAAGAAGCTGGATCCCCTTCACAGTAAGGCTGTTTTTGTAGTAAGTCAGATCAGGAGGATTTCCCATGTGATTGAAACCTTGCCTTTTCAGTGTTTCCCTCCTGATTTGCTGGTCTATCAAAACACACTACCTTGTCTTCTAAACCTTGCTTTCCTAAGACAGAAGATTCTGAATAGCAGAGTTTAGACCAGTTTATTAATTGGAACAAATATTCCCGTAGGCAAAGGATTGATTGGTTGACATGGTAAAAATAAAAAAAACCCCACCTTTTATTCCAGCAAACGTATATTTTTGGTTTCCTTCTTTATCATTTGTTTTTCAGGGGACTCAACAAGCAGGGATACAAATGTAGGCGTAAGTCACTTTTTACCTTTTTCTTGTACTACTTTCCACATGAATCTGTAGATCTAATAGTTACTGTTGAAAAATCTTCTGTAAATATGCATGGCACAGTGTATCATCACCATAGGTAGTAGTAGATGTTAAACACCAGTTTTGCACAGTAACCTAAGGCCGTCTAATTATGATTCCTACCTGAGTTTTTAGTAGCAAGATTTAGACTTTAGCTATTCTTCTCGTAAGAGTGGAATGCTGTTGAAAAGTTGCACTCATTTATGACAGCAGTTTTTGTGAAACCTTTTCTAAAATGAGTTACAGCTATTGAGGGGTTTTACAGCTGAATTGAAAAGCGCTTTTCACTTACTTAGCACAGATTTCTGTGCATTACTGCAAACAGTAGGGGAGATGTCAAAGGGTAAAACTCCAAAGCATAATATTGTCCATCTGTTATCAAATGCTAGTGGCGTTGCCTAATGGAGGCAAATTTAGTTTAGAAATAGAGTTTATGATAAAAGAAAATGGGGGGGAATCAGCTTAAGAAAGATCATCTTGATAGAAAAGAAAGGTTTGGTGTATATAGTATGAGGGAAAGGAGTGTGGTTTTCACATTATGCTATGAAATGCGAACACTTCATCCCATGTATTTGTTATCTGAGGGAATCTTTTTTTTTCTTGTGCATGTCTTGAAGAATGCAATGCTGCTATTCATAAGAAATGTATTGATAAAATCATTGGGAGGTGTACTGGTACTGCAGCCAACAGCAGGGACACAATGGTAAGAGCTGGAACAATATATTTAGAGTGTAATTATGTAATTAAACACTCCTGAACAAACAAAACCTTGTATTGCAACAGCCAAGTCCATTTGGGAGGTGCTTGGCTGTACAACCCAAGTTACTGTCTTCTCTTGAAGATTGTATATAACGTGTAGTGGATGAAACTTTCAAGCAAGAAAAGTAGTTAAAAGTCCTGCAAAGGGGTGGGTAGTACTTGATGGGCAGATTCTTTCCCTGCTAGATGAGGGATGTTAAGACTGGAGTATTCAAGATAAAATTATTGTAGCTTTGTAATATCCAAGCAGCTTTCTGTAAGAAGCTGGTCCTGTTTTGGGTAGAGTGCCTCACCCCTCTCCCTGTCCTCAGTTTCAAAAGGAACGTTTCAACATTGACATGCCTCATCGCTTCAAAGTTTACAACTACATGAGCCCTACCTTCTGTGACCACTGTGGCAGCCTGCTCTGGGGGCTAGTCAAACAAGGACTTAAATGTGAAGGTACGGAGGTGGAGGGCGGGCAGCTGGGACTTCTCCATGCTTTTCCAGTGTAGTCTCCCCCCTTTTGCCCCCCACTAGATTAGCTATTGCTACACAGGGTGCATTTGTGTATGTCTGTTGTATAGAATGGGATTCATCTCATCTATGCGTGGTTGAAAAAGCTTTTGTACTAGAGAGAGACAAATAGGCACTTGGCTCTAACGGAGTCAGAAAACATGCTGCAGGGCTGTAATCTTAAGTATAATCAAAATTACTACTTTGGGAGTAGCTGAAATTTGGTGAGTCTTGACTCAAGGTAGGGCCTAAAAGTGTATTGAAAGTGTTTACTGTAAATACCATTTTTGTAATTCTCCCACAGAAAGGCAAGATGATCTTTATTGTAAAAGATTTTGAGAATAAAATAATGATGATTGGAGTTTTTTTCCTTTTGAACAATTTTTGTAGCCTTCATTGAGTTAAAGATTAAAACTGCAGTTTTATTAACAATGATAGATCGATGTACAATCTGGTCTTACAACAAAGTTTCTGAACTGCACAGAGGAACAGCCCTTTTTGTTGTAATGTCAGACAGTATTTTCCTGATGCTTGTATAACCATCCTTATATTTCTTTTAGAATGTGGGATGAACGTGCATCATAAATGCCAGAAGAAGGTAGCAAACTTATGTGGAATAAATCAGAAGCTGCTAGCTGAAGCTTTAAATCAAGTTAGCCAGGTATGCTTTATTGCCATTTGTCAAGTAATTAGTTGTTTTCAGAGCATTTGGGGGTTTTTAATTCATCTTTTCTGTATCGCTTTTATGGGGAACTGAGTTTGGAATGGAGGAAATGCAAACAGAATAGACTAACAAAGATGTCAATAACCTAAAGCTGAAATTGGGGGGGGGGGGAAATCCCACCTAACAAAGAATTTTTAAAAAGGTGTGTGGTTTCCTGAAATCCAGCTTTGTTCTTCTATGATCCCAAGGTTATTCTCTCCCTTTCTGTTTAATTGTTTAAACAGTGGTATCATAACGCTGAGGTCAGTTTTTCCATGCTTCAACTTTAGAATTCCACTTGAGTGTTAAAATTAAATAAACAAGGAGAAATATACCAGATATTATCATCAATTTTTATTAATCTGATACATACACACAGAAAACTCCTCTGGAATTAACACTGGCCCCATATTTTACATTGTTCATCTGCTGCAGCATGGCTGTCTCTTGTGGTCAACTTCTGACTTGCAAATAAAGATTCAGACAGAAGCTCTGAAATAAAACAGGAAAATACATCACAAAAGCCAACAGTATTTCCTTTGAGCTGAGTGTTCCTAAGCTTTCACGGGATATTTACTTTGAAAACAGTGAGAGCTGTTGCGCCAGCTCTTTCACAACACAGAAAAGCTTGATCTTTTCATTACTAAAATTTGACCTCAGGGATCTTCTATACATAAAATTTGTTTCCCTGTGCTAAAGACAGATGTCACACATAGATAAGACTTCAGCATGTCCAGTATGACAGCGATTCCCATCTCCTCTTTCAAATGAACATATGTCCAAGGGGACATCTTCCCACAGTATAAATTCTTCCCACTGTGGATTCAAACCACCATACTTCAATAACCTTACAATGAACACCACAACACAGACTGTTCAGGAATTTCAATGACTTATTTTCTTGCAGTGCAGGAAGTAAAGCAATTGGCTGATCTGAAGCTGTAATGTGGCTAAACAGTCTATGAACCAGACTTCTTCAGAAAAGATAGGTACTAGGAGTCAATAATAAAAAAGAAAAGTTTATACTGCCATCATGTTACAGTTAACAGCTACTGTTACAAGTATTTCTGAAGTAATAGCGCAAATATAATTTCAAATGTTCCCCTCCTCAGAAATCTACACGAAGGTCCGATTCTGGATCTGTAGAAAGCGTTGGTATTTATCAAGATTTTGATAAGAAACCTAGAGCTCCAGGAGGAGATACAACAGGTGAGAAAAGCTACAACGTTTTAATTTAGCTATTTACCTACCAAAGTACACAAACTAACAATTTAAGTAGTTATTCATTCTTGCCTTATGGTAGACAATTTTTTTTAATAAGCACTATTAAGAAAACAAACAACGCATATATTTCTTTTTACTCTCTCCTGGCCACAAAAAATGCTCACATAACTTTTGATGAATACCTGTAGTTTTTAGTCCGTGAGCATACCCACCTTTCTGCAAAATGCTTCCTTTACTCACTGCAGCACAGTTACCCATGGTGGAACTGGAGGATGCCTCACTAAACAGATGCATGCGTACAACACGCTTCCCTCTCTCCTGTAACTGAAATGTCATGCATGTTAATTATCTTGATTTGTTCACAAACCACTAAAAACCAATGACAAGTGCTATCTATTTTAGGATATAAGTAGCCAAAATACAACTTGAGATTAAGTGGCTGAAACAGTTTTAGTAGTACCTGGAATCCTATCTCTGCAGGTTCAGAGTAAGGTTTTGGGTGTGGGTTTGTGTTGGGTTTTTTTGTTTTGGTGGTTTTGGTTTTTTTTAGTATTGCTAAAGAGTTCTAGCATTGTATAAGCCTTGTTTTTGTAACTGCTAACCTATGATAATTTATGCAAAAATAAATCCAACACTAGAAGTAATTTTTTACCAAATGGAAATCACCAGGCTCAGTAAGATATAATGGGTGGGTTTGGAGTGGTACAGGATTTTATATATTCATCCATACATTGAACCAATTCTGTTCAAATGCCCGGTAAGAAAATTATTTTGATATTATTTATCATACTTGTTCCGGTTTGCCAGAACAGAGAAGAAAAAAAAAACCTCTTGCAAAGGTGGTTTGGTGTAATACTAAGGGTGCAGCCACTGTGATTTCTCCCTGAGTTATCACAGATGCTGGACAGTGTATGGGGCATACACAGTATCATCTCATGATTACGATCAGTGTCTTGTTAGTGATCCAGCAGATCTATGCAGTGGAGGTCAAAAAAAAAAAAGTACAGTTATTAATTTTAGGATCAGGATTAACCCATATGATCATGCTTCTTAGCCAACATTGGGCATAAATCCGATCTTTTTATGGCCTTTCTGCTTAGGCTGAGGGACTATCCTGTTTTGCTAACAGCAGAGAAATAATTTGTTTATAAGCCATCCTTGTAAAGTATCTTTTTCTCCAAATTATGCTCCGTATCTTAGTCACAGGGGAAAGTTACGGCCTTTGATTTTTGTAATGTCTAAGTATTGCTTAAACCCAGCATCAGAAACAATCAAAGATTCAATTCAAATCCAACACTATCAAGCATGCTTGAGTAATTTAAACTTTGTTATGAACTACAGTATCTGACCCTTATGTTTAGATTCACCAGTATTCCAGCAGCAGATGCATTGAAATAGCATGTCAGTACTTAATTCTTAGCAGGCGATCCGAGTCATGCAGTATTTCTGCATATATTGAACTTTAAACTCCCTGTTTCAATTAGCAGATAACAGCGAGTATGATAAACTCTGGGAGGGAAGCACAGCCAAGACAGCGTCACGAATTGCAAGCAGGAGAAAATTCAACATAGACAGCTTTGTCTTCCATAAAGTACTAGGGAAGGGAAGTTTTGGAAAGGTATGTAACAAACTTACAGACCGTAAGGTGACTGCCTTACTTGATCTCTGCAATGTGATGGGCTATTTCTATTAACCAGAAAGGTCTTACAGCTGCTTGGGTAGATAATCTTTTAACAGAATTGAATATAGCCATCTTTGTCAAAGACACTAGAAATTCATGGCCTGAATCTTGTCTAAACTCAAAAGTGATTCAGAATGCACAACAGTTTTTCAGCTACTTAGCATCAAGGCAGAGGAACTGCCCTTTATGCACCACAGTGCAAAAGGATATTTTACATTTGCACACTCTGTATAGAAACAGCCTCATAATGCTCCAGTGCAGTAGCAGGGGGAGGTGGGAAAGCAGCATGACCTCCATAGATTCTGTCCGCTGTTTTCTGTGAAACTACAGCTCTAATGAAGGAACAGGCTTTACGTGTCTTCTGTTTATACACTCACAAGACATTGACAGAAAAACTGCCTTGGAAGCCGTTGTGCCTGTGTTACATAGTCCTTGAGCCCCATCGCCTCATCTCCATGCCCAGCAACTTCACTCTCCCAAATCTCACTCATCTTTCCCATTTAAATGTTTTTTAATTGTCATTGCATCTGCTATAAACACCTTTGACTTTCCCTTTGACTGATCCCATCAGCAACAGTCTTTCCCACATGTGCTATAATGTCATCTTTTATTTTTTATAGGTTCTGCTTGCTGAGCTGAAAGGGAAGAATGAATTCTTTGCTATCAAAGCTCTGAAAAAAGATGTGGTGCTTATTGATGATGATGTGGAATGTACCATGGTGGAAAAGCGGGTCCTCGCACTTGCATGGGAAAATCCATTTCTCACACATCTTTACTGCACATTTCAGACCAAGGTAAGAAAAAGCCCAATGGCAACAGCCACACAATAGATGCATCCATTAAAAGGCTACTGTTACCAGCAGTCAAGTGAAAGTAACTTGGTGATGCAAGAATTAAATTTCCTTTTCTTGTGCTCTGGGCAGTAGCTCACAGGCCTTGTGGAAAGTTAATATGAGTGTGACCTCCACATACATGGATGAGAACAGAATGAGATCAGTAAAACATCTATGCAATCTGGAATAAGAGGCAGTTTAATTTAAATTCTTGATCTTAGCTTTATTCTCAGTGAGGGGGAAAAATTATGACTGTCACAGGTAGAAGTCAGTAAGTCTATTTAAATATATATTTCTATTAAGTCTAGAAACCCACAGAATAATACAAGATTAGCTATTTAGCTTTACAATACAGGACCAGGCTACTCAAATCTGTAGGAGCCTCATACACTCTTAGGGGTGAATGAAATAGATACTTGAGGAGAGGAGGAAGGTGGCTGGTCCCCAGTAGCCACATTGCTACTTCCTACGTCGTTACAGTAGCATCAGTAATTTTTCCATTCTCTGGTTATTTGCAAACAGGATCATCTGTTCTTTGTTATGGAGTTCCTGAATGGGGGAGACCTGATGTTCCACATACAAGACAAGGGGCGTTTTGATCTCTACAGGGCAACGTAAGTCCACAACCCTTTAGTCCCTATCTCCACAACTTATTTTAGTCTCTGTGGTTTTACTGCTTCTAGTTCTGCACCACTTATCTGCAGTCTTTCACTCAAGTTTCAGTGGCTGATGATTGAAAAGGTACTTCTAGGCACTGGTTTAATACAATGAAGCAGCTCAGTTAATGATGTGTGGAGTTAGGTCTCCTTAATTTTCATAGCAGAGTGATATTTTACTTTAGGGAATGCTTGTACCTAGAGGTGCTAAGTAAACTGCAACATAAGCCAGTAATGAAAAGCAAAAGGTACGGCTTCAGTGTCCCTTAGGACAGTATTTGGATGGAAAAATCAGAAAACAGCATGAGAAAAAAAAAATCTCAGTGCTAATATTACTTACTAGTATCGCTAACTTGACGTGATAGTACAAAAGGATATCCTGCACATTCCACAGGATACTAATAAAATGGGTAAGCACTTTGTTTAGCAAGAGCAATTCCATCAGTTACCTGTGGCTTAAAGATCACTGGAGCTGAAGACTTAAAAGATGCAAAAATATTGTATTAGTGTTACTTTACCTATCATAACTTCTTAGTTTTAGGTCAGTTTTACTTCTCTCACCCAAAAGCATGAGGATTTTAATTGTATCATTGAATGGGTGCACGCAAGACCTTAAAAGTAACAGTGCAGGGTAGTGGATCTACCTGTAAGCACCGGTGCTATGGTATAACCAGACTGGAAAATTACTTCTGCTACTGCACACTGTACTAAGGAACACTGACTGGATGGGATCAGATGAAGGGGTCTGGCATAAATAGTGTCTGGTAGCAGCCAGTTTTATGGGTCAGGGCAAGCTCCCTTGCCACTCTCCCCAGCAAAAATCTGGACAAAACCCCTCTAACTTACCTGCATTCCAGCAAACATTTGTGCATCTGGCAGCCCCTCCTGGCATCCTCTGTACCTATTTATTTCTGAAGTTTTGGGTCAACATTCATTCTGCTATACAGAAGTGAAAATAGTTTTGTATTTATTCAATTTAAAAAAAACAAACACAAACTTTTAATATGCTTTGGGGGTAGAGGGCAGCACTCTTTGAGCATTTGCCTTCATATCCTCTGGATTATCACCTCCTTTTTTGAGGAGAATGCCCCTGAAGCGATGCTACTTTTCAGTCTTGTCTGCTGCAACTGGGCAGGTGCAGAGGGAAAAAGGTGACTTCCATTTCTAACTTAGCCATTAGTGCCCAGTCCCTCCTAAAGCAATCCTGTGAGTATTGAGCTCCCAGTAGCTGTCCTTCAAAAGGCATGTGCGTATCCCTAAAAACATACAAAGACTATTAAAGAGTAGAAAAGGGCCAGCGTTCCCTAACGGAAGTGGAATGAAGCTTTAAGGCAAGTTGCTGTTGTGTCCCCTCTACTGTTTGGCATTAGATATTACAGATGTGTGGTGCTATATACATACAGGTATATTAGTATTTAAAGAAGCGTACAGTACTTCTCACTCCATGAAGACACACATTCAGGAGCTGTTTTGGCCAGCTGCATTGACTATGTTTTAACTGAGCAAGATAGATTAAAAGATGTTTTGGTCTTTTCAGGTTTTATGGAGCTGAAATTTTATGTGGGCTACAGTTTCTTCACAGCAAAGGCATTATTTATAGGTGAGTACCAACTAGCTCTAGCGTGGAACCTGTGAATTGTCTTAGCACTTCATGCATGATTGATGTAACAAGTAAAAGCTGTCTGTCAGAGACCTGATGTTATTCCAAGGGCATTAACATGCCTCAGATGAATCTATATCTGTGTCTCTTCCTTGGCAACCAGAACCATGGAATGTTATTTATGTTACACAAAAGTGGTTTTGTTTCAGTTATTTTTAAATGCTGCCTTCAAATCATAAGTCTATTTAGTTTGGAGGCAAGGGAGAGGGTCCTTGAGGTTATCAATTCCTACCTGCCTTGTGAAAACCACTGAAATGAAAGTTGTCTGCTTTTGCCTTCCACGTGAAACCACAGTACTGATGCTTCTATCTCACCAGGTTGAAAAATCAGGGGCCAGATCCTGATCAGCTGCTTCTTGCTGCACAAGAGATCAGAAGGGTTTTTTTTTAAATGCAGTTTTTCTCTCAATTTCTTTTCTCCAGTGTTTTCACCCCACCACCAGCTCTAAAGCACTGTTTGGTAACTACTTGCTCAGGTAGCTCTTACCTCTGTAACAAACAAGTAGAAAGGGTAACAGCTGCACGCTTAAGAGCAAGTTACACAAGGTAACTTAGGTAAATGTACCCCAAAACATCTGGTATTGTCCATCTCCCTTTATAGAAGCAGGAAACATCTGTTGGAGCATCCATCCTTTAAAGCAATTTGTCTGAAGTTAGAGACTAGTGTTTCACAAAAAGTGTTTGTAAAGAGGATGCACATTACAGGAGTTCTCTTTGGTGAAGAAGGATGATTCTTAGAAGCCTATCTGCCTCTTAGGGAAGAGAGCCATAGCCCCTGAAGGTACTTCATGTACCTAACTGTATTCCCACTGCCTCCTGCAGGTTTCGATACAGGAAAGGATCAAACTCCAGGATATGTTGTCATCAGCATGAAATCCTTCAATCCCAGATTTTCTAGAGAATTTTTAGGCTTGCTATTAAATTTCCCTACATTAAATTAAAATGTTCCTGGAGGGGGATTTCATAGTATGAAATATTTTCAGAGAAACAGTACCATTTTCCAACAAGACACCAGCAAAACTGAAGGTACTTCTTCCCCCCATCTCACCCAGGATGTTACCAGTATGATCACAGAACCTGACTGGAGCAGTTTAGGTAGGCATTGCATGTAGGTGCACATCCATACAAAAGATTTTAGGACTTGTTGTAGCTAGGTAAGTACAGTGCCCTAAGTTACAATGAGTTTTCCCCATCTCAAATACATTCAATTTATTCAGGTGAACAGCAGCTGATGTCCAAACATGGAAGGATTTATGGTGCATTGCATTAGATCAGGGACTCTTGGTTCGAGCTGCAGCTCACCATCTGAGCAGTGTAAGTAGCTGATACTGGGAACTTAAGTTACCAAGGAGAAAAGACTGCCCTGTTCTCATGTAAAATTATCTGCTCTATTCAAGTCTGTCTTGGTAAGCAGAAGGGCTGTTCAGTTTCTCTTCAGCCTGCCCTCCTTGGTATGTGCTTTTGCAGCCAGATGGACAAAAAAATGCATCACAGTCAAAGGGAGGGAATGTAGCTTTTGGAAACTGCTATTAAAAAGCTCTTACTTGATTGATAGCGTTATTCTGAAAAAAGACATGAATAGGACACTTCACAGACCGTGGCTGTAACACATGAACCCTCCTTGTGCTGTAACTAGGAACAAGTCACAGGTAGTATTAAAAGTTGGGTAGGCTTCAAACATTCATGCTCCTGCCAAAGGCTCTAAGAATTCAACAATCCTTCTTTTGAGCTATGGAGTTGGTGCAGCACTGCTGTGTCAGCTCCTGGGGCACTACCTCACGCCTCCTTCCAGAAGCAAGAGAAGCACCAGGTGTGCTTTTGGATCTGAAAGCAAATGTTGAGGATTATAAGGTCACACACTATATATATACGTCAGGCTCTTATTTACTCCGACAAGAGAGAATTCTTCCCTTCTCCCTACCACCTTCAAAGTACAAAAATTACTATTTTCTTTATATTGTGTTGATGGATGATTTTTTTCTTCAAAAGCCTCTTTGTATGATGTAGGGTAGGTGTTTATCAGTGAAGAAACTGCATGCATCTGAATACAAAACTGACTCACTTGTCCTTAAAATATAACTTTTTTTTAAACGCTTTTTGCAGAGACCTAAAACTGGACAATGTGATGCTTGATAAAGAAGGCCACATCAAAATAGCTGATTTTGGAATGTGCAAAGAAAATGTTGCTGGCGAGAACAAGGCAAGCACTTTCTGCGGGACCCCGGACTACATTGCTCCTGAGGTCAGTATGTCACTGCCATGCACTGCTGGGATGGATTTAATACACTGATGTTAGAATGGCCCTTATGATTAATCATCCCTTTGTAGGCTAATAGTTCAGAAATGTAAAAGTCTAATTAGCACAGAAAAAAACCACATTAAATCAGAGTTCTCTGTAGAAGGTACTTGAGATTTGTAAATATTCTACAGCTTCTAGTTTAAAAACCCACACTCTTGAAATGTTAAAAAGTTCAGGTTTTGAACAGCTAGTTATCCCTTCCACCTTTACAGCTAGCATAGACACGGGACTCCTGTAAAATGAATCTATGTGTGCTGCAGATGGTGAACAGACTTGCGCCCATGCAAACAATCAAAATTCAAAGTAAAAGCAGCTTCTAAGGGGGAATCTCACTAAGTTAAATTCCCTGTGTCATAGTTGGCTTTTTTGATCTGATTTTCAAAGTAGTCCAAATAAGGTAGTTAGCTTTTAAAGCTATAAATTATGTCAGAGTCTGTTTGGTAGTAATCTACTTTTCATTGCTACTTGCTTATCCCTTCATCTTGTAACGAAACTAGAGAAGATGTTTTCCAAGTATATGGTTATTTAAAGGCAAGGGAGAAAAATTTCTGAATGAGAACGAAGACATGTCCATATTTCCACAAACAGCAGCCAAGGATGAAACTACAGCTGTGCATCAGTGTCAACAATTTGTCAAATGGCTGAATTACTTTTTTTTCCCCTCCCAAATACCCTAGTTATTAAAGATTCTCTTAAAATCCCTCTTCTGTTTTTTGGTATATATTGCTGCCTACTTACTTGTATTTCTTCCTCTGCACTTCTTCTGTGGAACAAGATCCTGCAAGGTTTGCGGTACACATTCTCTGTGGACTGGTGGTCGTTTGGGGTCCTGCTGTATGAGATGCTTATTGGACAATCCCCTTTCCATGGGGATGATGAAGATGAATTATTTGAGTCAATCCGAGTGGACACCCCTCACTACCCACGCTGGATTACCAAGGAATCGAAAGATATATTAGAAAAGGTAGGACTGATGATCAGCAAGTGGGTCCAGGGCAGGACAAATCTAGGCTTTTAAAAGGACCTGTTTATCAGCAAGCAAATTACTTTTACAAAGCGAAAGCCAGGTCAGATTAATTACTAATGGTGTATTTACTGTTAGCAACTTCTGTTCTTTTAGCAATATACCCATCATTCTTCCACTGCCACCTACCTTTTGAGCAGACCTAAGGCTTTACCAGGTGTCTTCCCTTACAGCTATTTGAAAGGGATCCAACAAGACGACTTGGGGTCACTGGGAACATCAGAGACCATCCTTTCTTCAAAACCATCAACTGGACAGCACTAGAGAAGAGGGAGGTGGACCCTCCTTTCAGGCCAAAAGTGGTATGTGGGTTATTCTTTGTTCTGTAGCAGTACTGCAAATGTCAGCCTAGGGGTGAGGGGTGATCCCTCTAACTTGCTCAAACTATCCTACTGCAATTTTCTCCTCACATTTTATAAATGAGATAGTTATGTATGTCAAACCACGTTGTTCTTAGATGGTTCAGTTAGTTATAAAAAGGTGCACTATGTTCTTCTGACTGCCCTGAAATCTTCCTATTAAGACTGTCTTCCTGTACGCTCTCAGGGAGCTTCTTTACTAACATCATCTTCAGGAAAATTAACTAATAGTTCTGATATCCATGCTCCTTGATTAGAAATGTTGATAGTTTCTTGTGGTTTTCCCTTCTGTAACACCACATGGGAGAAGGACCAATAACTTGAGGCTACTCAGTTGGTAACTGCCTGCAGGCCTTCTCTACAAGCATTTCAAATTCATCTGAGAGTCTCCACGTGGGCAAAAAGATGCATTCTCTATACCACTGAACTTAGAACTATTTGTAACATACGTGCCTAATGTTACCTCAAAAAACATGTAAAGGACAGACCATGTGTTACTCATAGTCTGTATCACTGTGGGATGCTGCTGCTTCATCTCACTTGGTTAAAAATCCAAATTGGTTTTCCTCCACCTTGTTGCTGGTACAGGTAAAATGATCTGCATTACCTCCAGTCTCTTTAAAATGTACTTACGTACTTGATGGAGGGGAGTTGTTCTGTTCAAGAACAGAACGCTTTGTGTCGCATGTTCCCATAGAAATGGGAACTGTGGAAACATGAGAATCCTGCAAACAGTAACCTTTGGAGGTTCAGAGCATAAAACATGGTCTTTAGTAATGTGAATTTTTACGAAACATGCACAAATACTTTATCCAGACACAAAGCAGCTGCAATAGGGTATCACTTTTTTCTGTGAACAAGTACAGACCGTAAAATGCTTTCAAGAATTTAAAAATTTTGGTTAATGGCAAGAAATGTTGGGTTTCAATGTAAGTGCCGTATTGCTTTTGTCAATAGAGAATCTTTGGGCAATTCTCTGAAACATTATCACAAATCCAGGCGGTTCTTCTGCAGAGCAACCTGGTGCTATTTGTTTTCAACTAACAATAAGCAATCACCCAGTTATAATCTCATAGTGTTGTTAAAACAGGCAAAAAGGAGATTTTTCTCTGAAGGGGAGGAGGAGGGAGGAAGCTCAAGAAATAACTTCCTAACCTTTTGTATTTAAGTAATTTGTTCTGGAAGAAATTACAAAGTTTGTCTCAAACTATCTATCTTCCCTCTCTGTTTAACACAGAAGTCAGCAAGCGACTACAACAACTTTGACAGAGAATTTCTGAGTGAGAAGCCAAAACTGTCTTACAGTGACAAAAACCTGATCGAGTCCATGGATCAGTCTGCGTTTGATGGATTTTCTTTTATCAACCCTAAATTCGAACAGATCTTAAGCAAATAAGTCTCTGAACAGAGTCAGACTTTAAAGCAGGCTTAAACGTTATAAACTGAAACCTCCCAAGTGCTCAGTGTTATACGTTCCAAGGATGTTGTCGATACTTCAGAATAATACACAGTAGTGTGATTAATTATGTCCAGCTGCTGATTTATTGGCAGTGTTCTTTTATGCATGGTTGGGTTTAAGGTATGTGAATCATTGTGCATTATTTTCCCTGTTTGGGAAAATGTAAATTCTGTTTGGTACTTGAATGTAGTTATGTTATATATATATATATATATGCTGTATATTTTGCTTGAGAAAAGACATTAGGAAACAGAAGATGTCTTTTTAAAAGTGTTTGAGCCCTTGGTTCTTTTATTTGTCTTCAATTAAAAGAAAGTTACCTTAAACTTTCAATCACGGCTTTACGATTTTTTTCTAGAAAGAGGCAATTAAACTCCAGTTGTCTTTATAAACCCTGATCACTCACTCACAAAAATAACCCAAATATTTTAGGAGAATTAACCAAAAGCAGAGATTCATAGTGTAACACTAGCTGTTGTGGGAAACAGCTCCATGCTACTCTTACCTGTCTCTCAGTCAGAGCAGTCAGTGCCAAGAGGAGTCAGGCTTCACTGATCATGCTGAATGTTTATTCTGAGGCAGCATAAGCATAAAACAGCAAGGCCCAAGTATCCCGCAGCAACCACAGCATACGGCCTGGGAATACACATTTCCACTGTTAAATGCCACTTCCTATTAATAGAAATGCACAACACGCTCACAGCAGCTTACCAGGAGGAAACTGCCAGGTAACAATGGTGTAGAGCCTTAGTACCACTTGCTGGGTCTGCCGGAGAGGAAGCATCTTGCTTAACTGCCAAGCACAAAAAAATCTTTCTTCCAGTTTTATCTGCTTGTTTTTATTACAGCAGCTGTGGCTCTTTCTACTTGCTGTAAAAAGGCACAAAACTAGATCCTGCTTTGTTGCAATTACCTACTTCTGAATTTTGATACTGCAAATGACTTCATTTTCTCAACCACTGAGCAGGCAGAAAAAAAACGTACTGGTGAGTATCAGTTTGTCCACCACAGTTACACAATGCTGCAGGGCTCTTAGGAGCACCCTGTAGCTTCTGGGTAGTTTCAGACTGTTAACCCTGCTGAAAGAGCAGGAGAAAGCTATCACCCACCCGCCTCAGTAAGACTTCCTATAGACTCAATAATACAGTGCCACCTTTGTTTTCCTTCTAAAGAACAGCTCTGGCTTGTTGTTACAATTCAAGCAATGCCAGCAAGACTCAGTTGTCATCCAAGCGTACAGCAGATTGAGACTGGAATAGTCAGAACACAGTTGGCATTTCCAAACAGACAGGGTTTGCCTAGTTACCACTGCACGCACCAACACAAAACCCCGTGTCAGAGGGGGAACAAATGCTACACTGCCAGCGAGAGCAACAAACTTGGGTTTTTCCCTTTCCAGTAACTCCTGAGACCCTTCTGCTTTGCCATTTTTCACTCCTTTTAGCACTCGCTCTGGAGTAACAGGTGCCAAACCTGCTCAGGAAGGACCCTGATCTTCACACAGCAACTCTTTCAGCAGCTTCATCTGACTGACCGACCTGGAGGCTCTCCAGCTGCCACAAGCGTGCCTTCTAAGAGCCCGACTGCACGCACGAGACCCGGGCAAGGACACCTTTACCCCGCAGAGCAGTTACTACATTGCTCAGCAGCAGCACCGTACTGTGTAGCCACGTACCTTGTGTGAACTGCGCCGCCTGAACAGGGAACTGCCCTGCCGCAGCCCTGAGCTCCTTACAGCGACCAGAAGTGAAAGCTCCGCAGACCGCACAGCTTTGGGGACCTCCTCCGCAGAACTGCTGTGCCCAAGGGCTGCCTGGTGGACAGCAAACGGCTGAGTTGGCTCAAGCATCGCTGTCTGGGCCATCCTCACACTACAAGGGGATGGAGGTATTAAAGAATTCTGTCCAGAAAGCGGCCTAAAAGCTCTAAAACAAACAAAGAAAATTACCTTCCCCACAAACATAAATACATAGTAGAGTTAAAAACAAAGAAAACACTCCTTCCACCTAGCAGAGAAGATACAAGCGGTTACCACCCAAGAATATACAGTGATCAACAAGACAGGAAAATTTGAATGCATAATTTTAAACCACAAAGTAGTAATTAATTTTGTCCTTATCCTTCAGAATGACAAGTACCCCAGCAAATTTAATGCCACCTGCCTAACCTATACATGCAAATTTGTACTAGAAGGCAGCATTTTGCAGTTGGTTTTCAGCTTTCTCAAAAAAACAGCAGCATTTGGAATACTACAGAAGAACAGCGTAGATTTGAGAGTGTGGATCAGATCTTAAAACACCAATGACCAGGTAAAATTAATAAGTCTTACCTTTCTCCTCCCTTGTGTGCAAATCTTGACTTGTAATTTATTTAATAAATTCTTCCAACTTCTTCCTCAGTTACTGAGTTTGTTACTTAAATTATAATTATTTATCTGAGTAAAGCAACCAAACGGGTAAATTAACTCAATTCTTACACTTATGTATAAGCGCTCTTAACCAAGCTACACTTCCGAAAGCTGTGGAAACCCGCTGAGCTGCAGGAACAAACACTCGCCTGGCACTTCAGCTACTGTGAATGGGTACAGAAAGAAACACACATCAGCACACGTTGTAGCATTTGATCTTTATTACTTGGATCAAAGGTCAAATGATTACATTTGTCTGGAAGATTACAACGAAGGCCAACGATGTAAGAAAAGACAAGTTTAATCCCATTTGAGAGACTGCATCTGAACTAGCAAGTGCATTAACAGTCAGAAGGCAATAAAATAAACATGGGTACAAATACACAAGGTCAGGACGAGGGTTGTCACCTCCCCCATCAGTGACAGTTCAATCAGGAGGGGGGGACATACACAGCTTTTAGACAGTGACAACAATCTGCAATTCTCAACAGTGCCTTTCCAGAAAGGCGGTTATTCCCCGAGGAGAACCGATCACTCGCTTCAAATCTACATGCGTGGGCTACACTTGGTCTCATCAGCTAGAAAGGATCAGATGCAGTCAGTGATTAGTACCTTCCTAAAGTAGAACAGACAACTTCGTATTTTTTTTTCTCTTCAAGTATCAGCATAACAGTTTATTTACACTTGTATACAATTTGTTTTACTGAACACCCAACTTAGTAAAACACTCATCACAGTATATTCAAAAGCAGGCTATAAAAATACCTACTATACATAAAACATTTAGCCTTAAGGAATTTTACAGCACCTCTGAAAGTTGAGAGGGGTAAAACAGGGAGAGAGGGGAGACACCCCAAGCCGTGCTTGCCAGTAAAGAGAAGCGGCCCTTGGGCTCAGCTCTCACTAGGGGAAACCTTTCCTTCCACCACTTTTCTTCCACCAGGTCCAAGCTCAAGTACCACAGTCCACCAGTGAAACCCTGCTTTTCTAGTGCCGTCTCCTGGGATTTGCCCTCTGTAACTACAGATAAACTCTGACTTTCTCAATTTAAAAGCCGTTTAACAACTCCTGGTCACGGCTGGACGGTGGAGGTCTGGAGGAGCGGGGGCTGCTTGGAGCACAGCCTGGCTTTCCCACGCTGAACACGCATCTAATCAGGAGGGGAAATTACTGCTACATTTTCGCCACGACGGTGGCCTTGTTAACTACACATCAATAAATTAACTTCTCTGAGCAGCACTGTGTGGTCTTTCTCCTCACACAATAACTACAGACACAGCTGAATTAATAAAGATTTGAAATGGGTGTTACTGAACGCAGATCGCACACACAAAGCTTTAGACAGCAGTGCTTGAAGCAAGTGTTTCTCGTCATTCTGTACCCTACACATTTCTCTTCTGAAACGGAACCCAGTGATACGGTATGGCTTACTTCCAGAGCTGAATGTATTGCTGAAATTAGCTTATTAAAACAAATCACAACAGCAGCACATTATTTTATAAACCCTGCATAAACAAAAGACAATCTAGCCCTTGCCTGCAAAACTGTTACGAGGGCCCCGTATTTCACACGGGAATTGAGAAAAAGGAGAAAAAAAAAAACCAACCAAGCAACAAAACAACCCCAACAACACACATGGTAAAAGCTCAATTAATTGAAGAGAAGTCCTTAGAAAAAAACACAGTCCAACTACCAAAGAATAGCTCTCCTCGTTTCAGAACTAAGAAAGCAGTGCTGGCAGCTCTCTGCAGTTGTCTGGTAACACACATAAAAAATACACATTGATTTAGTACAGTTAAAAGGTCATGGCCTCAACGGACATAGAAAATTCCATTTTTAGCACTGGAGTTTCACAAGGTTTAAAAGAGCAGCAAAGAATTGGGATGGTGGAAGATGCTTAAAAACAACACAAAATAACCCAAGGCACGTGTGCCATGTTAAAAGTAATTTCAGAATTTACCTGGTGTTTTTCTTGCATGAGCTGTTAGAATGGTTAAACTCCACCTAACCTTTCTGTACTGTTTCCTGATGTACATATTAAATGTGGCTATAAAAGACAAACATATACTTTTATGTTGAAATTCATTCCAAAAATTGCCTAAAAAAAAAAAATTTTAAAAAATCACAGCACTAATAAAGACAAGCAGCTTCTCCAGCCCTTGACAGTCTGAATCCTTTTCCCCTCCCTTCCAGTCTCAGAAAAGCTGCTCATCCCCTCCTGTAACTGCAGCAGAAAGGACCGACAGACCTCTCCCCCCCCCCGAGAATTCATTAGCCAGGCTGCCAGCTAGACTCACACTCTTGTCCCCTACTTAATACTATGTCTTCCACTGCCCTCCAAAATACAGCCAGCCCCTGGAAAATGTTAAAATCTTGCTAAAAGAGCAGAACCTTTCAGGTAGCGAATCTAGCTTTAATGCTTTTATTTTCCAAAGGGAAAGTCTCCCCACTTCAGAAAAATCTAAGTTGTGGTTTGCAAACAAAAGCTCAATTCAAAACACAGAAAAGCCATCAGAGCTGACAGGCTTTCCCATTTAAGGTAGTTTTGCAACATGAAGCCTCCAATGCTCAAAATGTAGAATTTCACCTATGTTAAATACACCATCAAAAAATCTCCATGTAACTCTAGGCAATCATTCACAGTAAAAGTAAGAGGAACTCTTAGAAAAACACTTAAAAAGGAAAGTAAAATCTAGTTAAAATCTGACAGTAAAATTGACAAGGGCAATTAACCATCTTGCAGTATCCACAGACGAACAATAAAAACCACTGAAACTGCACAAATTTACATACCAAAAAAATCTAAAACCAACTCTACTCTGCTTCCCATAAATCTTTTTACTGATACCTTTCAGCACTGGGAGTTATCCACAACTACAGGTTTTCTCCAAAGAAGCTGAATCACATTCGAAATGTCTTAAAGTGAAGGGGAGGCGCGTTCATTCCAACTTGCTCGGCGCTCAGCAACGCCTCCTCCATTCGCCAGGACCTGAGCTGCTACTTGATGCTCTTGTGCTGGAGGAAGGGCTGCCACCCCCGGGAACTGGAGCTATAGGTGGTTAGGTACTGTCCTCAAAGCTTCTTCTCTTGACCGATCCACACCTACATTCTGCAAATTTCAAGAGAAAAGATTTTAAAGCAAGGGTCTCATGGTCAGCTGGAGTTTTGCTTAACACACAGCTATTACATGAGGCAAAAGATGAGCAAGTTTTAATGCTTATTTCCTCAAAATGTTTTGTAAAACACAAGGAAAGGTCCCAGCACATGAGCAGAAGTCAGAAGCCAGGCTTAGACCTTGTTCCAGCCACTACATGATTCGCAGAGCCCAGGTCTCTGAGATACCTAAAAGCAGGCTCTCTGCTGCCAGTGAAAAAGCATCTCTAAGACATGTATTACACCAGGTCTGGTAGGACAATCAGTCTCTGTACACCACATGCAGGTCACAATGTTACGTTTTTTAAGACTTTTTTTCCTTTAACCACTGTTTTTAACCACATTTTTCTTATCCACTATCTCTTCTAGTCTTTATGCATATCGTATAAGAAGAAACAAAACCACACAGCAAAGGTCATAAACCACACAAGAACTGAGAAAACCTGGAGGAAGGGAAGCCCATCTCTCTGTGTTTCGAGCACACTTCAGGAAACAACTCCTAACACCAACAGCTATAAAACTAATTCTGATGCTGCCTGCAAGCAGCTAAATTGCTGAAAGACTCTGAGTAAATCCCTATAGAGCTGGTAACATAAAGTTTAAATGCACTTCAGGATACATGGGCATGTTAGCAGATGTCACACCAACATCAGATAATGGTTCAGTGGTTATAAACCCACATCTATTTAGAGTTTACTTTCAAAACAAGTCTCTTTGGTCCAACTCGAGGAAAAGGAGAGCCCCACTAGCACACAGCGAGGGGGACTCTCAGCACACTCTCAGACAGCAGAAAACTTCATCAGTCAAAATGCATCAACTTCAAAAGTCATTCCCCTCCCCAACCCCAGTTTCTAGGATTTTCATCCCTTTCTTATGAAAATGGGAGATAAACAAGCAGCGCCAGATTTCATTTGAGGGTTGAAATGTGCCAACATCACTTCTGCCCTTACCAATTCTCCTACATTAGTGTCAGCCCTTTCCTTTCTCATCAGCCTTCAAGCCTTTGGGTCAATCACTCTGTTTTCCACCATAAACACACCACACCAAGATTTCCAAGAAGACACACATGAATGCTGCTGGGCCGAGTCGTCCAAGTCCTGGAAATCACTGCACCCACCAGCACACTGCCCGACCCACTCTGACTTCTCTCCTCGAAGGAAAGAAAAGCAACAACTCTATTTCAGAAAGCAGCTTCTACAGGTAGCATTTCTTCTGCAGCAAAGGACACAGAGAAAGCATGAGCATCTAAGAACATAAGGACCTGGCAAAACATGTCACACCCTGCATGACCACAACAGAGAAAAAAAACCCACAAAATGCTGACATTTGTTTCATTTGTTGGCATTCTTCTTAGCAATTGATCCAATGTACCCAGAAATTCCTTGGGACTGCAGAGATGTCTCTGCAGGCAATCCAAGAATATTGGCTAAAATCTTTTAAGCTGAGCATCTGCTGTTGATTCAAAGAAAATTAAATGGCGTGTGAAATGGAGCATCAATACACAGGAATCCAGAGGTACTGGAAATTACTCCACAAGCAGCAAGAACTAGACAGCTATAACATGAAACTAAAAGGAAATGAGGTGGTCAAGACAAGGCAGAAGATACAGCTTATTTAAGTCAATGAGAGGTTATCAGATGAAAGCAGCATCTTCGCAACTGAGACAGACTCGAGGGAATATCGATATGCAGTCAAGAAAGCTGAAAGCAAAAAATGCTTCAATTTGAGTAAATGTGAAGGAGAACAGGCTGTAGAAGTGAAGCACACTGAACTGTCACACTGAAAAAAGAAAACCCTGTCTGGGATAAACCCTAGCAAACACACCCTAGGGTTTATTAGGCAAACAGAATACTAACTGCAAGACCAGATGAACTGAAGCTTAGAAAGGAACTAAGATCCTCATTAATGGTAAATGGATTCCTGTTCATAGGAATCATGTTAGATTAGATTATAGCCGCTGGGATTGTACCCTCTTCCAGAATAGCCACAGGCTTCAACAGAGAAAAGTTGTGCAACAAGAAGAGTGCTGCTGCTCAGAAAGGACCGAGGTTTTAGCCTTACTTTTGGGACCAAAAGGCATCCCTGCAACTGTTCAGCACTGCCTTACAAAGCACACCGGGACAAAACTGCTGTCCTGGGAACAGCACTACCACTGCTAGGCACCAGCAGCAACACAGTCTGGAGAGCCCAGGAAACACAGGAGTGGGAACAAAAAATATTAAACACCTTTTTTCAATACTATTTCTACCAAGGCTCTCCCTCCGTCAGCCTGGGCAGGGGCTTGCTGCTTCTGAAGCGCACTCCCTGAGGAGGGTCAGCACTCACCAGGGCAGGAGCAGTCTCACTCTGCCTTGCACAAGGGTCCACCTTGCCCACTCCTCTCTGGAAAGACTCAAAACACAGAAATTAACCCAAATACACTCTTACACCACTGTTCCTTCTCTCCTCATTATACTCCCCCCTGCTTTGCACATTTTTTTTTCCTACACAACAGAGCCTCCCCCAGAAACAAAATGCTATGGATTTCCGAACAGGACAGAGCCTGCCATTTCAGTTTTGTTTTGTTTAGCTGCATGCAATTGTCACAGCAAAACAGGAAGATTTTGCGTGAAGGCTCCTCTAGGGAAGAGGGCTCTGAAGGGCACAGGAGCCACGAAGACAGCCAAAGCAGATGCAGTTAGTAAGGGCCCTGCACAGCTGAACAACAAGCACAGACATAAAGAACCAGCACACCATGAACAATCCAGTACTCTTATCAGCCAGCTTTCCCTCGGCAAGCTGTGCCACAAACTGTCACTGCTGCTTCCTGCCCAGCATCAGGCCTTTCTTTTAGTAAGAAAACATGCCAGAGAGGACTATTAAGCAATCCTGCTGTAACAGGAGATCACTTACAGTGCAAAACTGCTTTTAAATATCCACTCCACTCCATTGCACACATCAGCACCATGAGCATTATGCTCAGCGAAGAGAACATGCAGCTGCAGCCCCAGGAAATCGGGCTGGCAGCAGCTGGCAGGGATGGAAGGTCCCGGGTCCTTCTGCTGCTTCTCCTTCCCTCTGCAAGCTCCATGGGCCGCAGAGCAGGCAAGCCCTGCTTTCTTCTCCAGCCAAGTTCCTGCCCCTTCCATCTTCCCCCTCCATTTCCTCCAGCAGCCCAAGCCATCCTTTTTCAAGCAGCAAAACTCAGTTCTTCCACAGCAGACACCTGTGCAGATTTTGGCTCCATCAAAAACGTAATGCGTTTAATTTAAACTTGCACAGTATCTCCTTAGTTGTGGCCCACAGAGGTGACAGCACTCTGAGCCATCTTAGCGTGGTTTCTCAGCACCCAACCACAGCTACCACCCCTGCAACCTCCCAGGGACGTCACTTCAACTCTCGGGTAAAAGCTACCGGACTCACTAATTAATGCGCAAGCAGGTACCGCAGGCTCAGATCTCCTCCTCCGTGGCACTTTTCATGGCAAAGCACATGCCAAGATGTTGGGCAATTAAACACTGAAACGTGACAGAACACTCCCATGTCAGAGTGATGACAGAGAGGAAAATAACCTGGGCAACCTCGGTTCCTGGGACACTGGTTTAACTAAATACCAAGCAGTACAGCGGGAGGCTCTCTGGCCAGCAGGTTATTTGGTTGTATCAGACGTTCCCGATTGCTAAAAACACCTGAAAACTTCAGTGTAATTTTAGAAGTGCAGACATGTAACACTTTTTTTCCAAAATCCTGGTTTTGGAAAAACATACCACCTGAGAAACCTACCTGATAAAAGCTTTCCACAACACACCACTCTTGCTTACTTTCAAGACTAAAAGCCTCCTCCCCCCCCCCCCCACAGCCAAGGCCCAGGC
>NW_010972584.1:1520336-1550940 GCF_000737465.1 Haliaeetus leucocephalus | reverse complement strand
AAACACAAAACCCCCCCCCCCCCCCCCCAGAAGAGAGTTCCAGGACTTGGTGATTTTCTGCCTTTCCCAGACTCAATGGTACTGAAACAAAGCTGCTTCAATGGCACAGGCTTCCCACAGCCTCATTTTGCCCACTGTAACGTCGCAGAGAAAGGAGCCAAGGCATGGCACCCCATCTCTAACAAGCTGCAGTCTTCTCCAGCCTGTGAAAGGTTTTGCTGTAATTCAGTTCAGGATGCATACCCTGCTGGTTTGAGATCCTGCACCTACTGGAGTCACAACCCAGATACAAAATCATCAGGCTAACTCTGCTTCCACATTCTGAAACGGTCAACACTGCTTATTGTACCCTAGATAAAATCTGGGTACAAAACATACAGAGCAGAGCTGTTAACGCTTGTTGATCACCCATGTCTGTACACGAAGCAGGAAAAAAGGAAATTTAAAATTACTTCTGCCGGCAGGCAAACCCTAAAGCCTAGTTAATGCAGAACAGATGTTAGGAAAAGTCGTATATTAAAAACATTTATACGCATTCCTGTACCTTGAATAATTGTTCTGGAACTAAGTGAAAACTCGCTACCCTCTTCAAACAGCACATCATTAATTAGCACATCTAGAGCACTAGCGCTATGGATCAGCAGGATTAAGGTTTTACAGTAACTATGGATTGTTATTTTATGCTACATAGCAGTCCAATCACTCCCAAGGGCACTGAAATAGGTAATACTGGTGCCTAAAAAACAAACTTCAACTTTTTCTTATCTCACACAGGATGTTGTGTTTCATGGCTCTCATAAACATACTGCAACTAATGCTAAATGATCGCTGGCTGTTACAATGAAACTTAATGCTGCACGATCTTTAAATTATATCAATTTACAAGAACAGCATTCCAGTGACAGCCAATCAATGCTTGATAACTTATCCACAATAGATTAACCAGTGCAATATTTTTATTGTGATTTGATAATTTTTTCAAATCATGCGCTGTACAAACATTTGGCTTGGGTTTTGATTTGTTGGGTTTGGGTGGGGCTTTTTTATTTCAAAGTGATTGGAATGATTATTTTTTTCAATTTATTTTGAAGTAGTAGGATGAAAACAGCACCCCAAGTTCGATAGTTGATCAGCACACAGGATTCACTGATGAGCAGGGACTGTTACAAGAGCTTCCTCGGGAGGTCTGGAAATGTCTACATTCTGTATAATAATAAAAATACAGAGGAGAATATTTACCATGCAGCAGTAAGAGCAACAAAAAAACCCAATCAGATTCCTTCACAAGTACACAGTGGCACTTATTTAAAAGCAGAGACTCTTTTTAACCCCACCCCCACCCCGAGAATGCAGCAGACTGACAGCTGGTTGGTGTCCCAGAACTAGACAGCAGGAAAACATATTTACAGTAATCACTGATCCCATGCTGATAGTACGACCAAAAGCTCAAGTCATCCATGTTTAGGAGGAAGTCTTTTCCAGGCCCAAGCAGGAATCCACTTAAACATGTGCTTCAGCACATGCACGTCTATCCATTAAGCAACTTACAGTGCTTTGCTGAGCTATGCCAGAAACTTCTTTCCCAAGGGAAGACTTTAACATTTGTTTGTGTTATAGGCAATGTACTACCCCTGACAAAACAGAAAGGTATCTTCCCAGACACCTTAACCATTCAAGACTGATCACACCAACTAGATCTCACCTCATTTTGCAGAGGCTGTAGAAAAAAAATGACATTCAGTGCAGCAAATTATTCAAAACCAAAAAAAAACCAAAACACCAGCACGGCCAAACACTCGCACTAAGCAGCACAGCTTTGAGTGCAGCTGTGCTGAACGAGGCTCAGGAATCACGCCTGCCACGGTACCACCTCATACAAGTCCTAAAGACTGTGCAATTAGTATTCTCCCTTCCACCAGGAAAGCAGGCTGCAATAAATTGTTCTGAAGTTCCTTACAAGATCTTGATCTAAGATTTGGCCCATTTTAGGCCAAATCATTGCCAATTATTCAAACTTCGTGTTGACGGGCTTCATGAGTCTTACTTGTTTCACACTGTGGTAAGCAAACTCACCTTTCACTAACATCTCCCTCTCCCCTTCCCCCCACAAAATCAAAAAGGAGATCTGGGTTTCTTGCAAGGAGCGATCTCCATATCTGTCATTCACTAAGACAGAGGCGCAAAGTAGACATTTTACCCCAGTGCTTGTTTTCTGCCCAAAGAGGGGACCCAAGCAACAGCTAAAGTAATTCCCCATAATTATTTTCAGTAAAAAAAGACTATAGACTCCTTTATTTGAAAAGGTCAGGAACTTAAGCTACTACAACACTGACAAACACAAGGCTTCAATCCACTTCAGACAAATCATCATCATACAATGAAGTTTACACATACTATAAACAACTACTCTAGTGCTTTGCCTGCATTTCTGAAATGTGAAAATAGATGCTTTCAGCTGAAGCCCAAAAGGAGTGCACTGTTCTGAAACACAGACTACAAATTACTTGTGGGGGCACAGAACAGCACACTGGGCAATTCCTAATCAAATAGTTTCATTGTTTAACAATGTTGTTATCTGTGACACTGTATTTAATTAAATGCTTTGACTTCAATAGACTATTTGAACACTTAATTTTACAGAAGTAATTAACATTTTCATAGGTGATGTGAATGAAAGCTTTTGAAATTTTCATAGTCCTCCGAGCAGCATTTAAATGCAGACAGGATCAACTCAGTCCTTCATTCAGCCCGACTAAATGAACAGCGTATCATCACCCGTACTTCATCGGTCTGGGTTTCTTTGGGGGTAGAGGGAGAAAAGTGAGGTTTTTTTTAATAAAAATACCTCCGCTCCCTTTTTTTCTTTTTAAAAATTCATTAACTCTATTTCTCTTCAAATTAAACAGCTTTGTGCCTTTGTGTCCACTGCAATGCAACTATCTGCATGATCGTCTACAGGCACCTGAAACGCAGCCACGTCAGTACAGCCACATCCCTTGCTAGACAAGTTAGGAGTCACTTGGTGATTCAGGCAGAGCTCCCCCCCTCAAAATAAACACCTTCAGTTATAGAAGTGGTATTTCCAATGGCAATTCCCAAGACACTTTAGCAAGCTCTAATTTCAGCACCAATATTTTATCAGCCAAACTGAAGATGTTCAATTGATCTACATTATTTAACATGGTAACCACGCTTCTCCAACACCTTTTAGGCAGTGTGAAAACAGAATGGATTTCCTAAACCTAACAAACCAAACTAAGATACTAAAGTGGTAAAGCAGAATGACAGAGGAGAAAGGGCAAAAAAGAGGAAACATGCAATATGACTATCTAATAGAAAACGTCTTAGCTATCAACAGCCAAAAGTCAGTATTTTCAGAACTCAGAATACCCAAGTCATTAAAACAAAACTTCTTTGCAGACCCCTCCAGCATGAATTCTGCACAACTGCCACAAATGTGTACCCTCATATAAGTACGGCATTTTGTATCGCATGCCTTGTTGAACACATACACATGAATTCACCACAAACCATTGTTCTAAAATCACCACAAACAGCCCTTTTTTCTCATGTTATCAAACTGACTTTTATTTCACCAGTAGGCACGGCTCATAACCTCAGCAAGGAATCAGTGCCATACCTAGTAGCATTAGCATGAGGATCTGCAAGGCAACCAGAAATTTTTAATCATGACACGTTTTACATAACTTTCACAATGCAGCAATAGAAGAGCTTTGCGCGAGCAGTGGAATCAACCTACGCTCATGTCAACACTTAGGAGCACACAGAACCATGTGCCTGACACAGGAAGAGTACAAAGCTGCCGTGGTCTGACATCTTATGTCCACTTACATTTTACAAACACACCCAATTTCCTTTTCCTCAGTTGTTCTGCTGTATCCTGAGATCTAGTCTTCCTCTCTAGCTTTGGCTTAAAACAAGAGGTGGCATCATCAATTCCTCTTTTTCATACAGCAACGATTGCTGTGATGAAAAAGCTGATGAATTCATTATTTACTCTCTCCAAAATAAGTGTGGCATTCATAACAACATACTTTTTGACTACGCCCTACTTCTGCTGAATGACAAAGGCTGGAAGAACTTTATACACTTTTTAGATTGATATTGTATCTTCAAATTCTTATTCATTTTTAGAAGATAAACTACTCCAGCTAGAGCTCATACGTAGGATAAATTTGCTCAATAAAAAGGATGTTTTTCCCCCGCAACAGCAAACCAGTAGTAAAGCTTGATATTATTAAATAAAAAAATTAAATATGCTCAGCTGAGTTCTCAAATCATTTCTAACCACAAGGACAATGGAAATCACCTCAGATAGCACATTATGTCAAGTTCTCTGATTTCAAAAATATTCTTACCTCGGGTTTATCTCTGTGTGTGTTTACAGCTTCAACATTCAGAAATATAGATTCTACTTTACATCCTGTTGACAGAAAACACATTTTTAGAATTGGTCTGCTTTAAAAATGAAGCTATAGTAAAGAAACAATCTAATTTTGAGTTGGTGAAGGTTAATCACTTCCCCCTTCTGATTTATACTAGAATTTCCCAAATTCTGAATAGCTAAAGCATTGAAATGAACATCTTCCACCAGGATTAACATTTTTCTCAATCTGATAATCCATCTCGTATTCTCACCTTAGCTTTATCATTATTTTATTTGAAACAAATTCTCATTTTTTAAACATACATGAACAACAACATTCAGTCAGAAAGTTCTTATTTGTAACTTTTTTGGTTTTTAAACATCCTAGAATTCTTTTAATTTCATTGTAATACAGAAGATAAATGCTGCTCTCATTTTTTATAACATGAAAATGATTACAAGGAGATACACTGTGTGTTGTTAGCAACCCCCATTTCTCTACATGTGCAGAACAGTTTTAACCCCCAGCTAAATGGAACTTTAAAGTTGACTTCTAAAAACGAACTTCTCCTTTTCACCCAGAAATGGAAAACTCCAGAGAGGCAAGAAAAATTAAACAGTCAGAAGAGACAACTATTAATCAGTTAGTATAAGCTGGCCCACTTAGACAATTGTAATTACTCAATACACTGTGGCCACACCATTTTAAGCAACATCTTACTGCCAAACACTGTCTTATCTCACATGGACGTGACTTTTATAAGCTACCACTACCCTAACACAACACTAATAGTCAAATTCCCCTGACATACCACAGTCGCAAACAGGTTTTCACATTACTCTGCTCACTTATTTCCTAAAGTCGTAACACACTCCATAGAATTACTACATGACAGAAAAAGGTAATTTTAGCCTTTTCTTAGAAAGCCACTGCACTTTAAAAAAAAAAAAAAAAATAGCAAAGGCAAATATTTGCCTTAGGAAAGCCTCTTCTGAGAAACCCCATTTGTCATGGACACTGTGAGCAAATACTGAAGGAGAGCCAGCACTCAGAGAAACAGTCAACCAGAAAACAGATTTTATGGGGGAAAAACGCACAACTCCCACTGGAAGAGTAGCCTAGTCATCCTGTTCACAGATCCATTGCGACCCCTGAGACCAAGAAAAAACAAGTTCTGATCCCTGATGCTGGCCATTACTAAGGACTGGTTACAGAGCAGACACACTTCCACAGAGACCTCTCAGTCCTTACTGCCAGCTGAGTTTAAGACCTGAAAAAAGTATCACATGGAAAGCTTCAAATATAAACCAAAGGGACAGGAGTTGCTCCACAGTAATTACAATGTGCATACTCCCAGCGCATTTTTAATTACCAACGTGCAAGTTCATACCTACAGCAAGGCGCAGCTTCTCTTTCCTGTGTGCTCCCACACAGACCACCGCTATACTGGATTGTTGGGTAAAAAGCTAATTTATCCTAATCCAACTGCCAGGCCGTAACAGATGTTCCCCTACTAAAGATCAGACGTTTAGGGTGGGAATGATGCTAGCTTCAAATGCCAGGAAGAGCAAACCCCTAAGGGAGGTGTTACCCCAGAACAGGATTAGCTGGAAGGTATTAAACACACCATGTTGGATCCTGCATCCTGCCTCACTAGAGCCAAGTGACACATCAACTTCAAATAATGCTATAGATTATTACTGTATAAACAGTTTACACAGCCCTTGTATTTTCAGATGGTTAAATTCCAAGTAGGTCTACTGAAATGTGCTAATCAGACTAAGTATCAAACACTTTAAAAAAAGAACAATTACATTTCTTTCACAGAAGTCAAACAGACAAGGACAGTATTTCATACCACTTCTTTTGCTTCCTCATTTAGTGCGTGAGTAAACACTGCAAACATCCAAGCCCTCTTAAAATTTACAAAGTCACCCAACTTCCCATTAAAAAAAAAAAAACAAACCAAACAACCAAACCCCCAAAAAACAAAACCCAAAACAACCCCAAAACAACAAATTCTCTGTGTAAACAGGCCAAGACTAGCAACTCAAGAGAATCCAGTTTCCAAACAAAACAAAACAAAAATTTTTTAACTGTTCTAAATCTGTATTTTCAAAACTCCAGCCTGTCATGCAAGACTAGGAACACCAGATGTCACCAAAGCATAGACAGTTATTACTTACTGTAAAACCACACTGCAATTAAATGACAAAAATCTCTTCAGACAGATTTCCCAGTGTAACAGCTAGTTACTTTGTCTCAACTTTATTTGAAATGTACCAGAAAAGGAACTACAGGTCTAGACTACTAATTTTCAAAGCTGATAATCAAAGACGGCTTTGCACTTCCAATTAATAACTCAACCAGCATTTTTTGGCAATCCATTTCCTGGTAAGCTGTGCAGATAGTTCTCTTTGTCTATAAATAATCTTCTGAAGTGTGGTGAGATATCAGAAGATATAATTAAGCCATCACTTAAAGAAAATTAACAGCAGCCACATGTTAAGCTGAGGGTGAAACACACACAAAACTTAATTAGCAACCAGCCTAAAACCCAAGTAGTACATGTTGCAACCCATACCCCACCACACTCTACAAACCAGCGCCGTATCTTCGTTCAAGCCCCTGAGCTAAGCACTGATAATAGCTGCTGGCAAGCAAATGCCAACAACAACAAACAAGGTAAATTCATGTGGTAGTGTGACGGTCCACGAAAAAATACTTCAGGAAAAGAGAACGAAGTTATTTAAGAGTAAGGGGAACGCCCTTTGTAAGATGGTAAGCCTACATAAATGTAAATTTGGCTGTCTTCTAAAAACCAATACTCTCAAAATACATCAATAAAAACTGAGATCTTAGTGTACCAGACGTGTAAATGGCATGGGTTTGCCAGAAGAATTAGTGAAATAGCTTATGAACTGAGTACAAAAGAAAACTGTCCACTAGCAGTTACAGCCACTGGTAGTTTCAGGACTTCACTAATACATATGTATTTTCTGGCATAATGCAAAGCAAATGTAAACCAAAGGATTCATTGATTCTAACAAAGCTGTACAGGCATACATGCAATGTCAAACCTAACTGTTCAATTCTATTTTAAAGCAAAATAAATTAAAAATGTGTTTTAATTTAAATGCTTCACAAACTTTACTGATGACACAGACAGTGCAGTTAGATTTACATATGATACATACTTAATACTACTTACCATAAGCCACCGGTGTTAGCTTTAAGACAGTATGCAGTGGGCACTTCAGGTAAGGCAGTTGTTCTGAGACATTGAACAACAAATTACATATGAAATACAGATTACAAGAACACTAACTTTTCTATTATGTTACAGGTCAACAACCTAAATTTCTTTTTACCTGACAGTGTACCTGTTTTCTCCCCTAGCATGCAACAGAGACACTATTCAAACAGAGCAAAACACAAACATTACAGTATTTCAGGTGATGAGCAGCTCAATAAAAATCAACTACCAAGTTTCACATGTGGGTCAAATACAAAAAAAATCACACTTGCATACTTGCCTAGCACAACTACCTCGTGATGATAAGGAAATTGTTGGAATTTACTGTTTGGAACCTCAATCAGTAAATTTTCAAAAACCAGACCATTTGAGATGTATCAAGGAAGACTTACCTGCAGGCTTGTCAAGAAAATATGCAAGCAAACAGCGCATGACAGCTTGGTGACATATGACAAGCACATTTTCCTGCCTTTCAAGTTCCATAATTACTGGCTCCAGTCTCTGAACAAGATCTTCATAGGACTGGGCAGGGAAGAGAAATACACAGCACATTAAAAAGGGAAAACTCTTTTAACAGTGTATGTATATACAGTGGATTTTGCTTTCATATCAGGCATATTCTTAAATGTTATATTAGTGCACAGACAAATATTGTAGTAATAATTTTCCTTAAATTAAGAACACAGTCCGGGTCCTTCCAGACTATCAAAGAGCATACATATAACAAAATAAATCTCCCTCAAGCAAAAGCTTTATTAAATTAGTGACTATGATCAAGAATTTCTGCAAAATCCCTAGAATTTCATTCACAGCATTTGCAAGTGTACAGGTTAAGTCTTGCACATTATTTTCTGTACCTCATCTTCAAAAGCATCTCTCTTCCAAGCAAAAATTTGGGAAGCCCAGCCTACAGTCAGCATACAAAGAGTTCACAAGGTGCAGGCTGCCCTTTGAAAATGAACTATGGGCTTGATGAACTGGCCTGGCGATGGCAGCCGCTATCCCATCAAAAGTCACAAAGCAAGGAGGCTGGATTTCTCTTGCAACCCATCCCGCACAGCATGCACACAGTGAATCTGCTGCTGCAGGTAAACAGCAGGATTTCCACACGTGCGTAAGTTAATTTTCACATGCACAGCAAAGACAATACTTCCAAAACGTGTCACGCATCTCACATGCGGAGAACACAGCACATCACCCAGAAGGGCAGGCAGTGACCACAGCAGAAAGCCTTCGCCCTGGTCCCAGGGCAGGCATGGCGGCTGCCCGGTTGGAAAGTGGCACTGCTGATTCAGACCTTGGCAAGAGAAACGCAGTGGTCTCCAGCGAGGCTGTCCAAACCCCTGGGACTGTAACCGGTGACAGAAACTGCCTTTGACAAATGACTGAGATCAACTCATCACCGCAAGGCAATGAGAGAGTTTGAAACCTTGCCACCATCCTAGAAGATGGCATCAGTTTGAAAAACAAACACTCCTCGGTCAAATGGATTAGGAGAACTTTACAGCTTGTGACTGCCTCATTAGTAAGACAGGGGTCACACCTGCAAGAACACTGCTCTTATCACAAGCTGCTCTTAGCACAGTGATTACTCTTGACCGCTGAGGAAAGACGACCACAACACTCCGCTTCCTCATGACACAAACAGCTGAGCAGCTGGTCCAATTACTCCTCCATCCTGCTGCCCTGAATCCTAAGCCTTTAGCACCCACAGACAGGCCGTGTGACCATCTGGTAATTGCTGCACTGTAATGGGTTTGCTTTAGAAAAGCTGTCAGCAAGTTATTTTCCCAGAGACAAGGAGTTTATTAAAGTGAAAGACCAATGTGGCTACAGATTTCCCTAGCACTTCAGCCAGAACTGCATGCAAAACAGCCATTATCTACAGCAAGGATGAATAGAAAAAGGCAATCTTGGCAGTATGTTTGCATATGCAACAGTTTGAAGCCTTGCAATCATTCTTCCTGGTTTATCACTGCAGGACCAGCATAGAAACGATGCCCACAAGATCACAGCTCTCAGCTGTTTTTCTAAATCTACTGTTTTATTTTTCAAGCCCTGAATCAAATTAAATGGTCTGGGCTCAATCCTTGCAAGCTCCTATGTGCTTTCCCCTGGAGAAAGGAAAAACTTTTTATTCATTTAATTTTTTTTTTCCTTCCTAAAGCCCGCATGCATGTATTCAAGAAGACAAGGAAGCCCGTCACCTTAAGAGAGAAAAAATAGCCCACCTCTCCTTTAGGGTATCTGTATCTGTATTTGTCTTGGTCTCTCAGTGCAAATTCAAGCGGGTAATTTTCCTGTATTTCCTCATATGTCATTTCTTCACACACTCCCTATAGGTAATAAAAATAATTAAAAAGCAAGTATTTCCAGCAGTGCAAAAAACAGATTATCATTCTTAAATAAAACCATATATAAATAACAAATAACCTTTTAACAATTGTATTTCATTACTCTGATACTTAAAGACAAAATTGTCATGCATGATGAACAGGACACTCAGCTGGACTCAGATGTGGCTAGAAGGAATCGCTAAATCCCTGTATAAGTGAAGTAACATGCGGGCAAGCAAGATCACTGAGCAAGGTCGCATTTTATCTATTGCACCTGCTTATGTATCTTACAGTTGCAGCTGGAAAGCAGCAACTAGCAACCCCCACCTACCAAAAATTTCTTTCCAACCCCCAGCTACCAAAAATTTCATAGCATCGTGGTTTCTACAGGGGAATGTTTTACTGGGAAAGACAAACCAAGACTAAATTAATTATGGCAAAATTTAATAAAACATTTAGCCTTGTTAACAGGAATTAATCACTCTTTTCCAGTCCCTAGAACCAGCTTAAATGACTTTCTATCCCATAAAAAGCATACCATTACAAAATTAAGTACTTCCTTCGTCCCTAGCAAAGCAACTTATTAGACATTAGAAAAGAACTTACTGCATCTATCTCATTCAAAACCTTCCACTGCTCATAAGGCACTCCCAAGGCTTCAGCAGTCTGAATTGTCCTTTTCATCTGGCTCGTCCAAACTTTCAGATCTTTGATATTTTGCTCATTAATAAATTGTGCCAAGCTTTTGGCAAACTGAAACAAAAACCATGAGACACTGGGTGAGGGCTTGGAGCCAACACACTGTGTTCAGTTTGGAACATGCAGGCTCTAGCCTCCGTAAACTCATTATAACTTTTCCAAAAGGGACTGTCAAAGTTTTTGCTAAGAAATATAACACATTCCATTAAGCCAAGAGGGACAGGAGAGGTAAGGAAAGGAGTATAAGGAAGATACAAGTTGTCTGCAGTTCCTATCTTTACCTCCTGGAATTTTCCTTCCAGCTTCAACTTGTGAACCTTCCCAATTATCCAACAAGTCAGGATTTTACAAGAATACAGTTAAAAAATAAAGCCCTTGACAACTGCTTTGTGCTGCAGGATAAAAATGAATTTCAACTAACAGAATGACAGACAGATAAAAGAGCACATACCGAATCACAATACACAAAGTGTGTCCATCCAGTTTCCACTACCCACATAAGCAACTAAAAAAATCCTTCTTAAACATGTTAAGAGGAAAAGGGTGTAGAGAAAGAAAGCTCTAATTACACAGCACAAACTGCACACATGCATAGATACACACAAAACCCAGCCACACTTGTTCAGGAGGTACATACTTCTTTCCCCCTGACAGACAGTCCAGGATCTCCTCCTATTCTCCCTTTGAGATTGAGTTCACTTTCTCCATGTCGACAGAGGTAGATTGACCGAGGAGTCACATGGATATTCATGAGGTAGTAGACAATCCGGCTCTGAATGTGATCCATTACTCTGTTCACAAGGTAACTCCTTCCAACATCCATAATTTTAATATAAGAAAGATCCCTTTGACAAGAAGACAAAAAAATATGTAAGATTTCACATAGTTTCTATTAGCATGTACCACAATCTTCCCACGCTCTCTCTCATTATAAAACAAAGGGGCAACACACCAAATTCAATTACTCATGGAATATGCATTAGTCCTAAGAAACAATGCAATACTCCAAAGGTACAGGCTGAACTCTATTCCTTTCACATGTAAGCTGTTCACATCACTTCCTTTGCTGTTCCCTTTACTTGCACTTTGTCCCTCAAATCTAGATCCTACTCTTGCAAAAATACAGCCCTCCCACTGAAAGGAAAATTCAGTGGAGTCATTCAACTGTGGTAGCTTCAATAAGATATTTTACGATACTAGTTATTTTTCTGCAGGTTACAAACACTCCCCCCACAGCAAGTATTGTCTGATTGCACCCAGGGGCCAAAATGGTCACTATTTACCCATCTCAGTTAACCCTTCCAGAAAAACTACAGCATCAGAAGGACCAGTGACTAGCCTGAAGCAAGACTTTTCTCAACACCTCTATCAACAACTATTTATTAACAGTACTTAATCTACCCCACCACTACCTTTTCTCAGCATCAGGCAGGTTATAATTTCAATTTTCAATGCTTATCCTTTCTCGTCTGAGCTATAATTTCAGAGTAGCATCTAGTTTAAAGGAGGAAAAAAGTCTGATAAGCTGAAAATAACCACTGTTGGTTTCTAGTGATGCTTTCGAGACATCACACCACAATAAAACAAGAAAACTTACAATAAAACTAAATGGAGGTGATGAGAAGCAAGCAGCATCACCTCATCTCTGATAGCATTCTTTGGAGTTAATCATTGCTATTTCACGCAGGCACAACCATTATGGTCCATCACAGAAATTACATGCATGAACTGATCTGACTGAACCAGCTTCACTCTGCTTACACTCAATTACATTAAAATGCAGCTCAGCCTTCTCTATAGCACTGGTCCTGAAACAAACCAGGAGCATCTGGTACGCGTGCAGCTCAAAATCCCACACTGAAATCCTGGACTGTAGCAAGAGAAACAGTGCTCCTCCTCACATGGTTCACCCCTACCTTACTTTCAAGTGTCGAAAGTGAATGAAAAAAACAGATGAGTGCTTTGGCATGAGGGCAAATAATCTAGCTAAGAAAGTTTCTCACAGTCCTGCATCTGCAGGATAATTTGCAAGCACAAATAAATAAATTTAGAAGTCACATTTTTAAGACTGACATGTTCAAAATTCATCTTAGTCATGTCAACAAATGAAGTTATGCTTACAAATCACTGGGGTCTCCTCTAGATACTAAAAAAAAAAAAAAAAAAGAACCAACCACTACAGCAAGTCTGGAATAATTTCTAAATGCTGGTTCTATCCCAGAAGAATCATACTATTCTCCAAGAGGGAAAATCAAAAAGAATACTGTGCCAGAGTAGAGTCATTAGCCAATTTTCCTCAAGCAAGCAAGCAGAGTCAACTCTCTCTAATCTACCAAAGGAATGAGAGCTCAAGCCATTAGAAAAACAAGACTAGAAAGCCCTAATCCCCGATACAGGATGCTCCATCCCCTAAGGAAACATCTTAAAATAACCCAGTTGTGATCACAGTATTATTTCATCACTTACTTGTCAAGAGTTTCATCTAATGTCTCATACGAGTTCTTGTAACACTCTATTCTTTTCATGAAGTCTTCTGTTGCTTCATCATTACTACAATCAACATAGTCAGGACTACCCAGCTTCACTTGCTGTTTAAAATAAAACCAGGAGAGTAGTACATAAGTTTCTTTCCCTTTTTAATGCAAGTTTAAAGGAATAGGAAGGGGGAGAACACCACAAAAACTTATTTTCTGGAAGTTAATTAGAATACATGTAAAGCAAAAAGAGCTATTCTTTATAGAATTAGACTTCTTAGTATACACCTGGACAGGAAAATAAATGAAAAGTGTTCCATTAATGGGAGCTAATGTTTTTTTGCTATTGGAAGTTCTTATAATAGTTATAAAAATATTGAGCTACTTTAAACCTCTTGACTTAAAGCGGTTAAAGCAAACTTTCCTATACTCACCACAATGTTTGCAGCAATGACCTCTGGATCTACACATACTGACTCAACAAAAAAAGTCTTCAGTCCAAATAGGAAATCACGTCCACAGAAGGAAGGAAGAAGAAAGATGCATTAGAATGCCTCTGGAGACTAACACACATGAGCAGCAAGTTGCCCGCTTCCACGGTAACCCTTTTTAACAGAGCCATGCGTTAAACTTCCCTCCGTTTACTCTGAAGATTTCTCCAGACCCTCTCATCAGAAATTGTTGGCTTTCAATTCCTAGAAGCATCATGCTCTATACTCCTTTCCCCAACAATGCTTGTAAGTGGAAAAATTTTGCAGTGAGAAAAATTTAGGATGGGAGGAAGAAATAAATGCAGAGGATGCAAGTTCAGCCACACAAACAGTAGCTAATGCTTCTGAAATAATAATTTAGAACCCTTTCAATCAATGGAGCAGTCTCACTTTAAAAGAGGTTTGTGTTTTGCTATCTCAAAGGTTTATGGAGATGCAAGTTCAGAGGAAATGAAAGATTACTGGAGAACAGCTAAATGCAAAACAATCCTGGACAGAAGGCATAAAACCACAGAATGTTTTTGGTTTGTACAGAACTAACACAGAATTCCCTACGTGTTTCCGCACCAAAAACCTGAACTGCACTAAGAACCATATTTTAAACAGTTCTTGCTGAGAGTACACTCAGAACTACAGGTCCAGGGTGACAGAATTGAAGCCATAGCATAAAAGATATTAGCTACAAACAGTACAAACACTAAAGATGAGAAAAATGAGGACTGGGTGACTTTTAATCACAAACAATGCTTAAGCACACAAAATGCACTGTTGACTAAACAGCTAGGAAGGATGGGGCTTATGCTAGTGCACCTTTTAACTCAGAGTAGCAGATAAGAGCAAAACTATCATTAGTTCAGAACTCCTTTGCTTTTGACTCACCTTATATCCATTTTCTTCACCAAATTTGTAAATAGTTTCTCTACGTTCCCGAGTTGTGTTTGTAGCATCAAAGACCTAGGAATAATTACAGGGAACAGAGAGAGAGGAATTAAAAACAGCATCATAGCCTATGAAAAGCACTGCATTAGTAACAACAAAAATAAGGGTTCAAAGTCCCTCAATGTGAAGGAAAGCAATGAAAACACTTCCCTTTCCCTCTACCCCACTACCTCAACATGCTCAACAGGAAAACAAAAGACATTTCTACTTTACAAACATGATTTTCGAAATACTAGAAAAAGAGTAATATTTTGAAAGCACTACTAGCAGAACACTGTATTTGGAAGAAGCAACCAGAATTTAAGCCTAACACATAATACAGGACAGAATCTTCCTCCTGGACCATATCAGCATTAAATATTAAAGCATAGGGGGTTTTTGTGAACTTACACCACACAAAAAAAGATGCTGCAATCAACACGCTATTAAAAATGCAAGTGTAAAACTTCTAAAGGGCAGAAGATCTGCAAGACTTGTAAATCCTGCCCATGAATTACAAGATATATGCAGCCATTTCTCTAAGAACTTACTTTTAGCTCTGAACACACCAGTATTTTACCAAAGTATGAAGTTTGCCAAAGTGTAAAGTTTACCTCATGTCCCCAGCAGAACTTACAATTATAGTTAATGGTTTTCCCCGATTAGTTAATGAAAACAACAGAGAATCATGTCTGTAGTCTTAAGAAAAACAGTGTTATGCAAATTAATGTGAATACTCAATGTCAATAATTGAACAGCTGATGTTTTGCATCCCGTTATTAAATACTCAGATATGCAGCAATTTGAGTTTCTCCTGCTTTCTTCAGAGATTTCTCACGTCAGTAACACAACTGCCAAGCAATACCCAGGATGCTTTTTGTTCAGTAAGTCTTTACCTTTCACTTGAAACACTAGACTATCAAATAGAAGCACAAGTGTGACCAAAACAACAGATGTATTTAATGGTACATTATATAACGTGGAGAGAAGGGGGACATTTTTCTCACTGTTACTCTCTCCTCAGTTAATCCCTCAAATCGCAAAGGTGGTTGCTCAATATGGCATCATCACCCTGAACTTAAGTGCTCCTTTCACGGCAGCAACAAGGCAGATCTAACATACAAATCCCAAAGAAAAAAAATCTGATATACTGAAGAGATAGTGGAATTACTCGGGCTATATATTATCCAGCAGACACACACTATTTTGTAGGGAAGCATCTCAAGAATGTGTCTTCAACAAGAAACTTACAGCCACGTGCCCATTTTCTTCACTGAGGTACTGTCGGACGTCATTCAGCGCTGCTAAGGCACACTGTCTTAAAAATGAAAAGAGAGTAAAACTCAAATGCTAGTTGAAAGTCGCTTTAATAGTGCACTTGTGCGTTTTGATCAAAGTGCCCTGCAAATGTTAGATAATATCTCTCAAAAACATGTATTTTTTAATCACACCACCCACCCCCACCTCCCCCCCAAACATGGGAAAACCCAACAGAGGTCAACCAAGCTATACTAAGGAAATGTGGTCATGGCTATCTGCCTAAAAAAAACACCAGTCCAGTGCTCCTCTGTGCAAATGATACAACTATACATCACCACAGAATACCCATCAACTTCACTGACCAGGATAAACTTTCACTGATCTAAAGTAACATCACTGAATCATCCCTGCAACTGTATTCTTTTCCCAATTACCTATTCATAGATATTTGCTTCTTAATTTGATTCTCAAAGAGGAAAAAATAAATCAACTTAAGGCTTTTATCTTGAGGCCCTAAATTAAAGAGGATAGACAACTATTTTTCAGTAATCTACTTCTCTTTTGAACTATTGTATGAAATTGCTTATGTCAAAAAAATATCTGTTAAAACAGAGAGTAAAACAATGTTAGCACCAAGCATTAGGGACAGAGGTGAAAATAACATCCCACTGTAGTCACCAACGCAACGTAATTAGTACTGGAGACAGTTGAGGACACGACACCAAAAAAACCCACCCCCACATACTTTACGCTTGTGTTAAATCTGGACAAGAATAAATTAATTTGCAACTTTCCTATTTCCCCAGTATTAGTATTATCTTCCAAGTCCATTATGATTTTTAACACATAAATAATACTGGAGGGCAACATCAACATTGTACACAATTTACTCATTAGTAGAACACGGCCCCATTTATTTCCAGTAATACAGTCTTTTTGCAGTACCAACATAAAACCCTGTCCATTTCAACAGCCTTTCTATGAATTACTACTCTATTTTGACTTCCAGACTGAAACATGTAACTCTTCTCTTACATTTACCATATTCTGGTGCAGAGCTTTATCTTAAAAGAAAAAAGAAGGCATTTCAATCCTGACAGTATTTCCACATTAGCATTGTTTATAGATGTCAGGAACCGAGATTCATCAGCCAAGTCTTCACTAAATAAATATAAACCCTCTTTACGCATTGCTAACTAGGCAGATTAGCTCACACAGCCCATTTCATATTATATTCCCCACCATTTAGTCTAATAGGTGACACAGAGGCATGTTAAAAGGTTTGGCTCTACCTCTAAGCAAACGGTAGGGGCTTGCAAGGCTAATGCACCTCATATCTACTCTTTGGAACCAAAGGATTAGGAGGTTCTTATGCAGGTTGTTCTCCTTTGACATTAGCAATACTCATCTGCTGCTGAAGGGGAAAGGGAAGAGAGAGAGGACAGAGGGACAGCTGCAAAAGGAAGTCCAGACAGGAGGAAAGTCCAGACATTGTTGATGCTTGAGCTGAAGCAATTAAGAACAAAATACTCTAAGTAGCCTAAGCAAATCACATTTCCATTCTGCTAAAATTTCTGTTCCTTCTCATTTCCTACTGCACACTCTTAAATGTTTTCCTGAACATACTAAAAAAGACAATGAATGGTGAAGAAAATCAAAAGACCTTCCCATTTTATCTTCTGTAAGAAAGAGGCAGCTCCCTCTTGCTCTGACCTTCTCTTCATCTACCCTTTCTTCTCAAGGTCTTTCCTCTACATTAAAGCACAGCCTCTTTCAAGGCAAGAGGGGAGTCTCAAGTGCTTCATCTAGGCACAGATGTTCACACTGGTGGTTATATTGCTTTGCATACCATTAGCAAAACATGGCAGTTTTCGAGGCAGTGCACTGACTGACTGCATGAAGCACCTACATGGTGGCCAAATAGACAATTTCAGGGAGAGAATAATAGTGTTTCATTCCTGCTCATTTGAACAGATAAGAACAAACATGTTCAAAGTACTCCAGGTGAAAAATTCCAGTATGTAGACCAAAAAGAAAAGCAGTTATGTGGGGTTTTTTTCTCCTTTACGATCCACACAAAAGCTCTAGAATGGCATTTTAGGAATTAGAAAGCAGTAAGAGTTACATCTATTAGCTGATACCTTACAAAAAGGTAAGAAAAATAGTAACTATTCGTTAAAACTGCTTTGATTTGAGTGAAAATAACCTGGAATATCTGCAGGAGTAGCAGCAGTCACAGCCTAGTGAAAGGTGAAAAGGAATCAAGTATTTACCTTCTCTGCATTTTTGATCCTGGAGATGAAGCAATTAAGAAAAAAATACCCCAAATTTTAAGCAGCCTAAACAAATCACTTTTCCACCTTTTCTAGAATTTCTTTTCATTGTCATTTCATACTACAGTCTCTTAAGCGTCTTCTTGAGCATACAAAAATGCAACTTAAAGTAGTCTCTAAGCAAATTACACAGGGTACCATTTTAATACAATTAGCATCAGGTAGCCAAACACATTCAAAACTTACTTCCTGATTTTCAAGCCTTCTTCATTGTCAGGCAGGAAGAATTCAAAAGATTTATACTTTTTCACCAAATCTCGACGATACTGACCAACATTAAATTCTGCCAAGAAGAAACCAGTATTAGTGGGAACTAATGATATTCACGTAAAAAGGACAAAAGTTATGACAGCTTTGAAACCAAACTACCTGCGAGGATAAAACAATTTAGCATGTACGAAGTCAGCATATCATACTTGTTGTGTTTTGAGGGATTTGTTTGTTTTTAAATAAAAAGACAACAAATCATGGAAATGGCAAAAGAACATTTGGGCTGTAGGTAGCTTCAATGGAGTCACGGGGCCATATTGCCATGCCTCTGCCTGCCAGTTTGCCTGAACAACAAAAAGAAACTCTTTTCCTCCTTTACAGCGGTGGTTGGAAATCTGTTTCAGTAGTCTACAAAGGACTACTAATAATCTAGCTTTTTCTTCCGTGTATGTGTGCAGTGAAACAGTATTCTGACAGCACCTCCCAAAACTTTCAGCTCTTATTTAAGCAAGGAAGAGTTCTAAATAGAACTAACCGATCTTGCTTTTGATAAGCAAAACTTGAATTTTAAGTTGTGGAAACATTTCTTCCATAATTCTGCTCAAATATTTCTATTCCTTAAGGATCAGTACATACTATTTCACAACCCCTGTTCCATTTATTTAAAAAAAAAATGCTTAAGTTGTTAAAAAAAAAACCACACCATTAAAAAAAAACACCATTTAAAAAAATCAGCATAAGTACTGAACATAATCTTACTGTGATCTCTTAACAGTGTCCTTATCTGGGCAAAGGTCCATAAGGTCTATGGCTACACACCTGTCACAACATCAGATATGGGATTAGGGCAAGGCAGTTCTGTTCTACCACACAGCAGACAATGACACTGTACCCTAGTTAACTTCATTCAACAGTTCTGAAAGTAGGTCTCTGAAGTGCAATTAATGTTTAACTTGTTTCTGACCTATAGGTTTTCTCTGCTGAACTGCAAAGCATTTTTTTTTTTTAACATTAGAACAAACTGAAGTATTCTGTCTGAGAAGCTGCCGAGATAGAAATACTTGCCAGACTTCATTTCTGGAAAGAGGAAAAGAAGTAACAGACATAATTGCTGAGTTGTAATTAAGAAAAAAAAGATATAGGATAAAAGAGCTCAACCATCAGCTGCTGTATATAGAATGCTGTTGGGACTGGGGGCAGAGGATAAAGAAATAAATATTGTTTATCCCCCCAAAAGTCAAGTCTTGTTTGAATTCAACAATGTTGATGTAATTTTTCTGTGGTCAACTGTATGACACAGATTATAGTACAATCCAGGTTATTCTGTGACAGGTTTAATGAGCACTGGCTGTACTGGCTACATGGAAAGGTGGTTCCTTGTAAGAAAAACAGAAGATGTAAGAAGTTCAGATGGCCAGTGTTGTCAGGCAATAGCCCTTTAAAAATAAAAAATAATTCATTTCTTAAGAAAGAATAGTTACTGCAAGAGGGTCATGCACAGCAAAGGAAAAAGTGCTGTCTAGTGGGACAATCATTAGCCTTCATTATTAGCATCCACCCCTGTGGAAAAGTTTCACAACGCTAACTGGTATCACAACTACCACACAGCCAGAACTATTCAAATAAACTTCCCAAAGTTTAGCATCTAAAAACCACATTGCAACACAATTCTATTCAAGCATCTAATTGACCTCGTTTCCTTCAAAAAGCCCAGACAAAAGTCCTTTGTATTTTTAACCATTTCACATTCTAAATGACAGAGGATTTTGGAAAGAATAAAAGAAAACACAGAACTGATGGCTGAAATGATTCAACTAACATCAACCCTGGGCTATTTACCTCCACCTTCTTTTCTTGAACTCTCCAGCTTGCTTAATGTATGTTACATGAAAACATGGCATTTATCTTTTCTCTGGTTTAATAATTTTAACCATCTGTTTTGGAGAATAAGCACACAATATATTTAAGCACACACTAATTTTAAGGCATTAAGAGCCAAAGGGTAACAGATGTTAGGGCTACTTGATACTTATCACATATCAATTCAGTCCCAATCAACTGGAAGCATTAGGTAACATGTCATCCATTCCCTCAATGAGTATTTTAAATTTATTTCAGCTTCAGTAAAGTTGCACCACTGATGACACCAACAACAGAAAGGGTCCGTGGTTTTCCAAGAAAATCCCAAGTCACCCTTTCTAACAAAAACAAACCATAACCAGCAACCTAGGATGGAAGCTCATATGGTAACTTTATGTTGTACATTTTTGTGAAATTAGGCAGCAATGCTCTATTTTTTATTAAGCACAAGTGCATATATTTTCTGACATGCTGCTCACAGTTGCCCATGGAACTTTTCCTATAACTGAGGCAGACCATCCCTATCTATCTTACTGTATTTGGGATATATTCAACCAAGCATGAGCCAGATGTGGACAGTACCTTGTTTGTCGTCCAATACCATGTTTCTGCTTTTCAGAGTTCACATGGTAAAATGCTGAAAATGATGACATATATATGTACCTACAGAAATGTATGTTAGATGTGTATCTAACATACAAGCATAGTTATATCCCATTTTATCAGCTTGGATATAAGCTAACCTATTTAGACTGTTACTCTGTTTCAGCCCAACGGATAAAACCGAAGTTTCTAAATATCTGATACTGCTCATCAGAAGGGTTTTACTGCGTGAAAACAGTCAAAACTCAAGTTATAATTTAAATCCTATAACCTCTCATACTCAATATAACGTATCCTCCATAACATCTCATCTAAATAAGGCATATCAGACAAGTTTCTAAGAGCTTAAGAAAACACCAACTCAAAAAGCTATCCCTCAGAATGAAAAGGCAGTTTAAATTTAGGCTGGAACTCCTCATTTTGACTTCTTAGAGCTACTAGGAAATACATCTCTGAATATCCAGCCAAAAGTCTACACTTTAGTATGATCTAATATGTTTAATGTTATTTAAATTATTAACTAGTCATAACTATAAAGCTACTATTACTGCGCCAGACAGAATCACAAAACACTACCTTTTTTTTCTACAGAGATAGAGAAGGTGGCAGGGGAGATGGCTGCTCAGAACCTCAAATGGACTTAGGTCTTGTTTAATTGTCAATCTGGGCCCACAAGATACCACAGGAGCTTGGGAATGAGGTAGGACAGGCAGGTCCATGACATAGCAAACCCGAGCCATTGCTTCCCACACTAAACACACATATAAAGTCCTTAAGAGAATGATAGCAAGTGGCTGCTTCAGTTCCTTGGGCTCTTAATATTCAGACAAAGAGCTGTAACTCATTCCACAAATGCAGTTGAACAGTTACACAGAGAATTACACGTTGCACAAAGTTCACTGAGAAAAGAAGACGGAGAAGTCAGAACTTCCATAGAATTATAGCATGGTTTTGGTTGGAAGGGACCTTAAAGACCATCTAGTTCCAGTGCCCTGCCATGGGCAGGGACACTTTCCACTAGGCCACGTTGCTCAAAGCCCCATCCAACCTGGCCTCAAAGACTTCCAGGGATGGGGCATCCACAGCCTCTCTGGGCAAGCTGTTCCAGTGCCTTGCCACCCTCACAATAAAGGATTTTTTCCTAGTATCTAATCTAAATCCACCCCCTTTCAGTTTAAAACCACTACCCCTCGTCCTATCACTACATTCCCTGCTAAAGAGTCACTCCCCATCTTTCCTATACACCTCCTTTAGGTACTGGAAAGCTGCTATAAGGTGTCCCCGGAGCCTTCTCTTCTCCAGACTGAACGACCCCAGCTCTCTCAGCCTGTCCTTACAGGGGAGGTGCTCCAGCCCTCTGACCATCTTTGTGGCCCTCCTCTGGACCCGCTCAAGCAGGTCCATGTCTTTCTTATGTTGGGGGCCCCAGAGCTGAACGCGGTACTGCGTTCAGGGGGTCTCACGAGAGTGGAGGAGAGGGGGAGAATCACCTCCCTCGACCTGCTGGTCGCGCTTCTTTTGATGCAGCCCAGAAGTGCTGACTGCTGGTCTGCTTGTAAAGGAGATTCCCTTTCATCCACATAAAGAAAGGGGGGGCAGGGGGGAAAGGACAGCTGAAGAACCAAAGTGTTAAGGGACAAAGGCAAAAAGTTGATTTAGGCACCTGGCAGAACAAGGACGTAAATGAACAGTCACCAGAATTTGACTAATTAACATCTAAACGGAAGAGACAGCCTGTATATGCTATTGCTTAAAAATAAGTTAACTAAGCAGAAAGATTTTATGTAGTCAAACTTGGCAACAAAATTACTGGGAATTATGTTTATGGAACACCTAACATCTGCCCTGTCCTTCTGATGTAAACAAAAGCAAATCCATCACCTTTTGTAGGCACTCCAATCCAATTTAAATAGCGTGTCAGCTTCTTTGAGATGTAGGTTTTTCCTCTTGCTGGGAGACCCACCATGACAATCAGAGTAGGGCAATTGGTCATACATACTGAAACAGAAAAACAGAAAACTGGGATTTACCATTAACATTCCCACAAAGCAAAGGCTTATATTGCGACGGAAAATTACAATCTGTGTGCTCTCTGAGGAAGTGACCGTTCAAGCAGCTCATGCATTGTCTCTCACTATTTCAGTGGGTTTCTTCAGGTGTACTGGTGGACCTAACCAGGTTTCTTATGTTGTGCTGAATTTTGGAAGGGCCAGTGAGTGGTAGTGCAATGCTAGACACACGAGTTGTATACAGGCAGAAGACAAGAAACTTATGTATTTGCATACATGTTTTAAGACATACAAAAACAATACCAAAAAAGGATACTGACATCTTACACCCATATGTACCTCAGTTCAGCGCTTGCATTGAAAGGAAACAGCAAGGTGTACACAATTTTTAGATAATTTTTAAATCTTTAAAAGACCTCAACACTGCTCAACCTTTTCTTGGTTTTGAGCGAAACAAGCATGACAGATGCACCTTAATACATTATAGTATGGCATTTATTATTTCTTCTTTAAATATTAACACAGAAATCTCTCTTGAAACAGAGGTAATTTTGACTGTTCTTTGATGGTTACTAGGAATAAAGCACAAGTATTCTACGCAATCAAGTACAATAATCTAATATACAGATACATGTACAGAAATACTCTTAATCAAAGGCAGAGTGTTTAATAAAAAAACAAAACACTGTAGGAAGTTAAAGGAGTTATATGTATAAACTGAAAACCTTGAGGCATTTCCTTTCAAATGACAAGTTTTTGAACATTTTAATGGCACAAAACTATGAATACCTTGCATGAATCTATCACAGCTATAAGGAACTGCCTAAAAAGAAAGAAGATGTTAAAGTGGCGCAAAGATACCACCGACTCCCTCCATCCCCTATTTCAAAGGGAATTCCTCAGTGTCTTGATAGAGGAGTCAATTCACTCCAAAAGACTAAATCTCAGTGTTACACCGTAAGGCATAACTAAACCGTTGTACAAAGCACTGCGATTGCTCGAGATTCCCAAACCTTGGATTGACAAAGTCCCACGCCACAAAGTCACTTGCACAAATCTGGCACAGCTACTCTGCACAGTAAACCCATTGAAAAAGAACAAACAGATTAGCAAAGACAGATGCACTTTCTTAAAAAGCACATTGAAAAGAAAAAAAAAAACTAAACCCATTAAAAATACACCACTTTTCATGAAAGAGGAGGCAAAACCGTACCTGACCTCAAACCCACGAAAGAGTCTACTACTCCGTATAATTATAAGTTACATGGAACTGAATGCAAACTAAAACAGATCCATCCAAATATGTCCATGTCTCCAGAAGGACACTGATAAAAGCCCTCAGAGTAAGCTCCTCTGTACAGAAGCCTATAAACCATAAAGATAGTGTTTTCTTGTCCCTTTTCCTCTCTGTCCTAAGTTCAGGCCTGTGAAGTCCCTCTCCAAGAGGAGGAAGGCAGGCTCTGAGGAAACAAAGTCTATGAAGTGCAAAGAGTACAGTGCTTACTAAACTTAACAGGTTTGCCTCTAGCTTCCAGGACAGCAAAACAAAACAATGAGATGAGAGAAATCCCTGAGCCCCTAGAAACTTTACGAGAAGACATTGTTCTTCAAAGCCAGTTTGAAAGGTTCTTCACCTGATATATCTAGCTCAAGTTTTAAACAATTTTCCAGTGTAAGCAGTGAAATAAGAGTTGTAAAAGACAAACCAGGATCTGTACAGAAAGGCTCTATACACAGCCTCAGGTCTCCCTGCTCTGCAAGGAACTGTGCTAACTGGAACAGGCTTTTCTACCTATTCTGGACAGAATTTAGCAACTAACATTACATATCTAGATCACCTCTTTTTGGTTTGGTTTGGTTTTGGTTTGGGGGTTTTTTTGTCTTCTTCTGGGCTGAGCCATACAAATTTAGCCTTCTCACAGAACATTTGTCTTTTGGTAATGTAACAACAAACCTATACGGGAGCAAAACACCATTTTGCAAAACTAAGGGCTAGGAAGCTACCATGAAGAAACATGCAACACACTTAAATGGCTGCAGATTACACCGACAACAGCTCTCTAAGATAAGTCCTGCTGCCTACGTCGGCTTGTAACAGATCTTCTCACTGAGCAGCAAACTGGAACACCACAACTAAGACAACATGCAAAAGGCACATCTCCTCCCACTGCCAAGCAGTCAGTGTGCAAGCCTGGCATTGCTTGCATTTTTATGCAAATTTCCTCAAAGAAAGTACAAAAACTAGCAAAATTGCCTTTATTAGAGCCCTATGCGTACAGTTTAACATGCACGCCTAATCTGTTATTCCGATCTGTGCACCACTATTTAGTGTGCAACCATATAGCAGAAACCAAGGAAATTCTCTGCTGAACCCAATCAAACAAGTTGCAATCCTGCTCTGATTAGGTGCCAGGCTGACCAAGAGTGTTTTTCCTTTTTAAAGGCAGAAACCAGTGAAACAGATGCCCTGGACACCCAAAGGAGGAATAGCACTGATTTCAATGACCTTAAATACTCTGCTTTTACATAATGCCATAGCCCTGTAAACACTACACAGTATGGGATGCTACAGCATATACCACCCATTTAGTGCCTGTCTGCAACAAGAGGATGCTAGTCGCAACCTAAAACTCAGGGCACTAAAAAAATGTTTGGTGTTCTGGTTTAGAGCGGTGGCAGTCTAATACCATTTACACAAGCGGCACTTAGTGACAAACGCACTTATGCATTTGGAAGTAGAAGTCAAAGGCACGTTTGCTGGCCAAAACAGCAGATGTTAACAGCTAAATGACAGGACTACAAATAAAAGCACACAAAGCAACTACTTTATTTCTTCTGCACCTCAGTGTAGTGTTCTCAACAACACCCATAAGACTCAGCACAACAGACACAGGTTTTTGTCCTCTTCCTTATGATCCTGTGTAATTAACAAGGCTTAATTTTGCTCATTAGCTCAGTAAAAAAGTCAAGTCCAGAACAAAACACAAAGTTCTGAGGATGCATCAAATACTCCAAAGTTAAAAATAATTTAATTATCTTTCACTTCATCTGACTGAACCACAGCTTTCTCAGCAAAATGTTGCCAACACTCACTGCAAGTGGGGGGGAACACACATTCCAATGACAGTATTTAAAACATCAGTGTCTCAAGACTTAACGCCTTCCTTTGAAGAAAAGCAAGCAATTTTGCCATGAGGAAGTGGACTGATAAAAAACCCAAACAAACCACAAGTTACACATATCTAACTCCTGGAATGAAAAAGCCTCTTTAGTTTAATATTTACCCAACGTCACAATGCTCAAATCACCTTTTCACAGCACCTCAGCATCATTCACTTTATATGAAAAACAATCTGCAGCACAGAAATAGTTATATAGGTGCAAGTTGCAGAGCCAAGGCAGACTCCTAAGTGCAGCTTTCTCTCAATTCGTTATCACTGGATTGTCTGGTTTAGCTCCAGAAATCTCTCTACACAATCTACTCTCAAGAAAACAAAGTCATCTTTTAATACCGCTTCACGTATGTAACTCCTAAGAGTTTCTGACAGCCCCAACCTGCGGATGTGCTATCAACACTAATTTTGCTAGAGGAACATACGTGTTCAGAGCAGCAAAACAAAACTTACAGGGTTGTATGCCATCATTTGCTAAAGATGCTCTATGACTTTACTCATTTTTTTAATTTAAAATAGATGCTCATAATACATGCATGTAGGATTGCATGTTTATAAACAGCAGCATCAAAAAGAAATGTACATTGCATCCCCTCACTTAAAGGGGACATGCAAAAAGCATGCCCAAAATACCAATCAGTGGAGGAAAATGGCCAAGTGATGAAGTGCATTAAAATCAAGCATTGCAACTTAAGCAAAGTCATTATCCCAGTCAAAAATTTCTTACATACTACTGAACAACTCAGCAAGTTACAGCTCAGATTAAAATTATGACTGCCTACCCTTCCAAAGTTTAAGACTTAACAGTCAAGGAAAGAAGAAACTACATGCTCATTTCTTGCCTCTTAAACACTCTTGTGAAATAATGCAAGATGCAGAAGGTTGTGAAACCAAACTGGGACATTGAACAACCTAGATTAGCTGTGCAGCATTTCATCAGCCCTCAAAACTCACATGACCTTGTGAAATCAGAGACAAGAGTTGGTATTTTGCAAGTTCACTTACCTACTACCTAACATACTAGCAGCTGTCCCTGCCTTTCACCCAAAATGAGATTTTGTTTTTTCCTTATCTGTGTCAAATTTTTAAGTCAACTTTTAAGGTCAAATGCTTTTTGTATCGAGCTGCTGCAGTTAGCCATCAGAAGTTTATGAAGGATTCTTGCTGTTTCTATGGCCTTTGACTCAAGGCCTGTTCTCCGAAATCACCGTACTATTTACAGGGTCATACACAAACATCTTTAACTATAAACCAATACAACCACCCTTCCAAATAAGGTTAGCCCTACACGTTTCCCCCTATCACCTATCCCATTTAACTATTGCTAATCCATTGTTTCCTGTTGATCAACGATGACGATCGGTCACCCTTCTTCTCATCCCACAGGGATGAGTTCCCCATCCTGCTGCTCTTCCTGAAGAGCATCCTGCTCCTACCCCTGAAGAAGTCCAGTATCTTCTAATGTGTCTCTCCTGTTTTTCTCCAAATCACCAGTTTGTAACATCACCTTGGTACAAGAGATTCAGAATTCCTATTTGTCCTCTAGCCAGCCTCGTGCCACCAGCTGCTCCTAGCAGCTCTGCCATCCACTTGCTAGGGGTTACCATTTGCTTCCTACAGGTTTGATGCCAACAGCGATGGCCCCATCATCCATCCTGATCCTCAGGCTATAGCTGAGTGTTGTCCTTACCTCATTTGTTTTCTCCATCTTCAGTTCCTAGGGTTGGGAGTACAAATACACATAAGCAGCATGAGCTCAAAGGGTACAGTTCTTTAGAGCGAAGATAATCTCCATTCAATACCTTTTTTTTTTTTTGGACCTAATGTACCTTCATACTCCTGTACAAACGGCAAATAAAAATTATTCAAATCACCAAATTCCAGAAGCTTTAGGGAAACAAAGCTGATAACTATAGGGGGAAAAATAATGTTTAGCCACAGGAAGTTCACTATTTATCTCTCACTCTATAAACATCCTCTGCTAAGCTCTCAAAACAACTTCAACTATAGCACACTTTCCTATTTATTTTTTAAGTCCATGTTTGTAACCCATTGCTTGATTCATAGAGCTTGAAGCAATCTGACATCCAATGCCAAGAAAAGCTATACTGCAACCTATTAACAGCCAAAACCTTTCACGAAAGACCACAAAGGTAAGTGGCAGTTACTAATGAAAAACATGCATATTTACTGCCTCAAAGTCTTACTTTGGAAGGTCATTTAGACCAGGTAGCTTCATTTTACCAGTCTCACTAGCTGTAAAAGCTCAGTCTGCTAAGTAGCCTGCACACAGCCAAAACTGCTCCTTGAAAACCTTGTAACACACAGACTAAAAGAACTAGCTCTTCAAAGCCCCGTGATGGCTAAACCCTGGCACAGCTAGCCAGATTTCTTCTCCCCCAGATAATTCCAGCTGCTACAACTTTTAGAAAAAAAATCACATTAAAACCAGCTAACACAGGTAAGTCCCTTTGAAGATGGATCTGCCAAGTCCTCAACTGGAAACACGCATGATTCTGCTCAGCCACCTTCTAGAAAGATAAAGTAAGACTAAAAGTAGTGCAGACAGAGGTCATCAGCATGAACGAGGAAATAAAAAACCCAACCAAAGGAGACTGAAAGAGTTCATCTTGCTCAACCTAGAAATTCAGAAGACATCACCGCTACTAGCTCCACTGCTTCCACTGCAAAGCTACTCTTAAGGACAAGAAAACCCCTTCTGACTTGAGCTTGTATTTTTTGAACAGTAACGTTTAACACAGTTACCTGCAGCAGCAGAGAACTGGAACTGGTCAATCCAACACTGCCCCACATCACCCAGTCTGGGCAGTCCATCCTGAGCTACCAAAGCATGGCTAAAGGGCCCACAGGTCACACTGCCTCATCAGAACACGGAGAGATGCACGATACATGGAAATCTGAGGATAAAGCACTCTGCGGCACCCTTGCGCAGGAAAAATTACAATACATTCTCAGTTTGCTGAAACAAGATAGATGGCTTTATCAAGGAAGAGTAAGCTCTGCTCCTTTCTAGGCTGTCTGTAATTCTTACGTATCACAAATGACTGTAGACATATTATAGGTAAAGCTGCAAGAGCAAATGCGCGCAAAAGGATTTAAAAAAAAAATATTTCCAAATCTGTTTTTCTAGAAGAAAGGTTTTTCAATTATAAGGGGTCTTGGACATCAATAATTATAGAATCCTACCAAAAAAAAAACCTGTGTATGTGAAATAATTTTTTTTAAGTTATAGTCAAGAGAAGCTAAATGATTCTGCCAAGAAGGCTCCGTACATCATCAGATTACATGTGACCAATATGCAATTTTGCTCTTTTTTTTTTCTTTCTCTTGTAAAACAGTGTCTGTGTCAAAGCTGTAACAAATGTTATTTTATTTGGAAAAGAGATGCCATGTTAAGGCCAAAATGAAGCGTTCTCCTTAGCATGTTTACAAAAACAATTATACACGCTTTCCAGCCCTCTTCCTATTTCAGCATTAATCTCCTCTTAACACCTACTATTTTTCAGATGCTGGAATAATTCAGTTCACACAGAAGCACATGCCACCTGGTTGCCCAGCAGAAACCAAGGAAGTTTGGGCTTTTTTTTAGCAAGGGCTGGACCAAAGCAAGTCCAGAGCCAAGAGGCAGCAGCCCATGGATGCCTGCCATAGCAGCAGAGCCCTCAGCTCTTTCTGTCAGCGCAGCCTCTTTGCATGACAAATAAAAAACAATTCCACACGACAAAGCCCCTTTTGTCTGCAAAACTGCCGTGTACTGGACCTCAGTTACTTAAGTAAGAAAATTAAAAAAAAGAAAAAAAGAGGAAAAAAAAAAAAACGCGAGACAAAGTTTGTTAATAAACTATGGTTTACAAACGCCACAGCCAAAGTCTTTAGAGGCTGATGACTTGGTTGGCTGCACCTCAAAATAAGGAAAGCCATTAACTCATACAACAGATGGCCTGATACACCACTGGCCTTAAAAGAAAAAAACAAAACAAAACTACAGTGACATTTTTAGGCCTCGCTTCAAGGAGAATATACTGAATATAAAAGCTCCTTGGAACCAGTGCGTTAAAAAAAGGAAAAAAAAAAAAAAAACAAAAAAACAAACGAAACAAAAAACCCGCTAGCAAAATCAACTAGAAGAGATACTCTTCCCAGCCAAGCTTTGTCGCCTTCCGTTGGGCACAGATCCAGCAGCTTCGGGGTTTTCTGCCTTGCCCGGCGTTTCAGGCCATCCTCCCCGGGGGACGGCGACCGCCTCGCCCCGCAGACCCACCGCCCCCGGCCCGGGGGAACCATTACACGACCCTTTCGCACCCGAGGCGCGGCAAGAGGCGCGTTACAGCCCAGGCAAAGGGCTTGACGCTCCGGGGGGACGGGGACGGGGTCCGCCCGGCCCCTCACGCCGCTCTCCTCGCACCTCCGCCCCGCAGAGGCCGAATCGTCCCCGGGAGGGGCTCCACGGGGCCCGGCTCACCCGCTGCGGCCCAACCGAGGAGGAGGAGCGGCCGCCCGGGGGTCCCGCTGACAGCTGCCGCCCGCCGGGGCTCCGACAGCACGGCCCGGGCAGACACCCCCCCACACACAC
>NW_010972584.1:1516748-1520197 GCF_000737465.1 Haliaeetus leucocephalus | reverse complement strand
CGTGTGGCGCAGTTTATTGTTCGCGCGGGGGGTCTTCACAGCGACCCGAGCGGCAGTGGGAGGAAGAAGGGGGTAGGAAAGCCGGGCTGTTCCCGCAGGCGACAACAACCAGGGGGTCGGGGTGCAGCCGGTGGCGAGCCCCGAGCAGCAGGGGATGGCGGTTCTGCAGGCAGAGCAGGGCAGCTGCGGAGAAGGTTGCGCCGCCTCAGAAAGGCCTTTGTTTAGAGCCCTAAAAATAGCACGTCCAGGGGGCATACGAGGCGGTTCAAGAAGTCACACGTTGAATGATACGTTCTTCCAATTAAACGCTTATGTTGGCCTGCAGGGTAAATTAATACCGATTCAGAAAGCCATAAACAATAGCTTTCTAACATCTTGTCTAGCTACAAAAAAACCCGGCCCAAACCTATTCACAAATTACACGTGAAAGACCCTGTGCTGCAGTAAGAGCAGTGCTGTGGCTAAATACAACATGCAGCTGTCGCATTTCCACACCACCTTTATCAGCTTTACAACCGAGAGAAACCCAGTTCATTAACTGGGCTGAGCAAAGTCCAAAAAAAGCTCAGTATTTCACTGTTACACACATACCTATATATATTACAGAAGATAAAAGCAACATACTGAAAATAGGGTATTAAGCTGCAATATGGATTGTTCATTGTTACTCACTCTCAGGTACTCGGGACATTATGACACTGGCCTAAATAAAAATGAAGGTCAGTACTTTTTTTTTTTTTTAATATATACACTAGTCAAACTCTGAGCATCTGAGGATCATTTTTAGTTTTTCTATTCCATTACAAGCTAAAACGTAGCTTTCTAAACAACAGAAAATCAGTTCTCAGAGACATTTGGCGAGACACCCCCAGGAGAGTTAGCACTGTTTTTCCAAAACCACATTTGCTTGACCTGCCCTTCCCTCTTTTCAAAGTTGATTTCCTTCTCTTCGAGACCGATTACAGTTTTCAATTCTAGGTGCCTGCACTATATTTTTACCCTAGCTTTTTTTTCCCTGATTTTGAGTTGATAGCCAAAGTGGGGAGGGGCAGAGGGGTTATAGGAGTTACATTACAAGGGTCAGAAAACTAGGAACAGAGAAGGGGAGTTTTTGAACACTTCAAAGCTTATTGGTTTCTTCTATCAAGTACGTATTTACTTCCAACAGTTGCCAAAAGAGTTGTGAGCAGGAACAGTTTAATCTGCATTCCAGGTTAATCCCAGAAGCCTGTCCCCTGTGCACACACAAAACATTGCCACGAACAGATGACTGACTTCAGGGTAGAGTCCAGCGTCAGGACCTGCCCGCCTCACCCGATCACAGCGAGGCATGCCACCACCAGGATGCTCCAGCTTTCTTAACAGTGCCTCCAGTAAAGCCAGGCAAGTCCACAACAGATGTAACATTAACAGAAATAAGCGATTTACACAAATGCCGACTTATAAAACACACTTCTCAGGCTTGTTTTACATAAAGTAGAAAATGCATGAAACCGTTCCAGTCTCTAGAAACAGTTTGTACCTCCTTTCTGCAAATCCACACAGCACACAAGGACTGAAACTCCATTCACACACTTGCCTCGCAGCTGAAAACACTGACCTGATGTTCATACAAGACTAGCATTTTTCAAAGGTCTGCAGGGTGAATTACCACATTTCTAAGTCTTGTCCCCCGAGCATGAGGCACACCATCAGTGAACTCCCTTCTTGCTCAGGCAGATTTAAACCAGTGGCACCTGCGCAAAACTTAAATAAGGCTTTGTCCAGGTGTTTGTAATGGCATTAGAGGTGTGCGTGGACACCTGCCCAGCCTCCTAGCCTTTACTTTTGTGAGATAAAGATTTCAGCATGATGGATGACTAACTTTTGTTGTTGATCAAACTTATTTAATATTGGTTTGGGGTTTTTTTAATAACCTCAGTGCACTAACGGGCTATTTAAAGACAGAGAAAGTGAATACAGAAATACTGTGCCACTCCTGAGATCTCATTTCAGAACGTGCTTTTCAAGGGCACTACATTCAGTTCCTAGAAAAAGACAGAACAAATGAACATTGCTCATTAGATTCCCAATGAGTGATAGAGATCACCTTCTGCACAATCACACTGTCATCAACCACTGTCCTAGTACAAAGGCTTGAGAAGCAGAGCTGATTCCTGCAGGTGAAATGCTGGAGACTTGGCTTTGTTTGCACTACAGGGAAACCACGGATAAGCCTTTACTCCTTGGAAGGCTTTTGCACAAAGCTTCTGCTCTCAGGGCCACACTGAGCTGAAAGCTCACCTGAAAAAGCACCTCTCTGCAGAGGCAAAGCATCGAGGGGAAAGGCAGTCTTGGAAAATGAACTGCTGCACAGAAACAGAATGTGCTTGAGCCAAGTAACAGAGTTATACTTAATCTTTTCAAATGACTGACTTACAAGACAGGAAACTCTTATGGTTTATTATACACAGCAAGTGGTAATTACTTCTGAGACAGGGAGAAATAAAAGAGGAGATTGAACCAAGGCTTCTGCTTGATCATAACAGAAACCCTACTTTGTATGTGTAGATAAGCTGTATCATATGGTTACCATATGATACAAGTTCCATGATATCTGCAAGTCACTTTCACACCTCTCATTCGCCTAGTAAAGACACCACTTTATAGTCTTGACAGCCCACACAACATCCCTAAACCACCCAACATCTCTGCCTCCCACCATCGCTCCGGCAGCACCAGCTCACTGCTTGGAATAAGAAAAGACGACTTTCCAGTCCTCCAGGTGCCCACGGCCTCGCCAGACCGAGCACAGCAGACACAGCTCACGAAAAACCAGCTCACGAACCCTTTTGCCGCGCAGAAGATCCAACTAGAGATATCTGTAAATGACTAAAGGGTACGCAGACACAGCCAGAGGTCACGATGCGTGGTTTGTATAAGCAGGATGGCTGCAAAGGAGTCCCCGCGCTGTGCCAGGCCCTGAGATCAAGCCCGTGTGATGTTTCAGCGCCGCACTTACAGCCCTGACAGGACGACAACAATACCCTGTCCCTGCTCTTCCACCAAAACACAGAGCAGCTTTTTCTGGGAAGTTCCTGAAATGCAGAGCAAGGAGCAAAACTTTCAAGATAAAAAGCTGCTAAAGCACAAGCTTCCTCTTTCTCCCTTCTTATTGCCGGCATTTAAAAAAGCCGTTTGTGATGTTAGCTGTGAGCGGCACAAACGATCAACACCTGGAAGCGTACCGCCCCGTTACCTCGCGTACTTACAAAACGCAACGCAAACTGGAGATTTCTACAGGAACCGGGTGCTGTGGCGGTTATTCTCCTTCCCCGCCCACGCCACCGGGTATCGCCGAAGGCCTCCCTCCGCGTGGGGAGACCCCACGGTTCCCCTCACCTCCCGGGCGGGCGCACAGCACCGCGCCGGGGGCTACGGCCTCCGCTCGCTGCGCCGCCCGCGCCCGC
>NW_010972584.1:1504915-1516738 GCF_000737465.1 Haliaeetus leucocephalus | reverse complement strand
CGCCGGCAAAGGGCGCAGCAGCACCGGCACCACCGGGGGGGACACGGACGGACGGACGGACACCGGAGCGGGTGGTGGCGGGACCCCCCTGCCAGGGCAGCAGATGCTTCAGGCGCCGCCAGGGGAAAGTTCGCGAGCCGCAGCAGATGGCCTGTACCCAGGGTCTTCCCCGGGAAAAATGAAGTCGTTCGCTTTTACGTTTCAGAAACGTCCGGGGAGGCGGCGCTGTGGACGCCCTGCCAGGAGATCGCAAAGCTCCACGGAATGCCGGCAGGAAAACGCACCAGCTCTGGGCTTTTAAGCACCCAAGGCAGAGTCAGAGGTCACGGAGCTACAGGGAAGAAAAGGCTATCTACTGATGCCAAGTTATTCTCTCAACCAAATGAAAAAAAAAATACTGGGGGGGGGTCCACACTCAGAACTAAATATCCCCATTTCTTTCTAGATATTAAACACCAACAGATTATATTTCACCATTAACCTAACAGTTCGGCTTCTCTAAAGCAATTCTTATTCCACAATGTCATGAGGTAAATGTTTTACCCCTGCATCATCAGCTATTTACTCGCCAGTTTGAGAAAACCAGTAGTATCCAACCTCTACACACACAGCTGGCAATAAACAGCTGGCAAAAACCTACATCCAAATGTTCTCTACTGCAGCTGGCAGATTACTGTTCCAGCTAGAAGTAACAAACACGAATTAGTTCAAATGATCCTATCTTAAAACTGGTATCTACATTTTCTACATAGTGCAGTGGTGAGAGGAGAGATCAGAGTTAGAGTCCTTAGTCCCCCTTTAAGGTATACAGAGAGGGCTGTATGCCCCCCCCAGCTTACAACTACTCAAAAAGACTTCAGCCGCACAGCACAACACAAGCTTAGTTTCAGTACAATTTAAGCAGGCACGGAGGAACACAGAATTTGCAAAGATCATTACGTATGAATGTTATTCAAGAAATACAGACACACACCAGCACAGTCTTCAGCCACACGCATCTCTTACATATCCAGCTTTGACATCCAACCAACACTCCCCAGTTCCGCAAGCACCAGACGGCTCTGACCAGCGAACTGGCAGCCTGCTACACTGCATCACAGAATTTGTGTAAAGCATACAGGATAATTCCTGTTGAACTTATAATTGATTTTCTCTTTCAATAAAAAAACCTGTACCTTCAGCAGGCTCGTGGCAGTCCTTCATCGGCCAAAATCTATGCTGCTGGAAGCATCACCCAAGGAGAGCCAGCAACAGCTAATATACAAGGCTGTTACAACACTGTGAGCCAATTGGAAGAGATGGTGACCGAACACACAACTATGCTTCACTCTTTTTGTTTGCAAGTAACAACACTCCAGCATTTCAAAACTGGATTTTGGGTGGAATGGGAGAGATTTCTCCCCACACGCCTTATAGGCTGTAGTGCTGATTTTTTCTGTTTTGACCAAGCATTTGTTGCGGTGCTCTTACGTAAGTGAAAAGCTGCAGCTTCCAGATAATGACAGCGTCCAAACTTGGAACTGCACTGAGTTTCCACTATAATGACCAAAACAACTGTAGAGCAGATGGGATGTTTGGCCTGTTCGACCACATCCCTTATTACACTAGCACCTCAGCAGGGGACAGACTGCTCCCTCCCCCAGGTAACTCCCATATTCCTGAAGTACAAAGCAAACCTAGCAGGTTTTTCCTCGCTGTGAAAGAAGAGTCCTTTACAAACTGCCTAAAACACAATGCCCGTCTGCTAGGTACGTTGTCACCTCTGTAAGGCAAGTACTAACTCAACTTTGCTCTTCAATTGCCAAGGAAACTGAGAGATAAAGGGAGCTGCACTAGCAACCGAGAAGGTGGCTCTCTTCCTCCAGGGCTGTTCCTGAGCTGCTGAATGACGACAAAGACGGTGCCTTGGGAACAGTCATCCTGCAGAAGAGATCCCTCACGAGTTAAAAACTTCTCACACAACTTCCCACAGAGAATAGAGTAAGTTCCTTCCCATGAAGAGCTTAGCAAGCACAATGAGCAATCAAGGAAGAGAGATGTAATACTATAGTAGCAAAATGACATACATTGATTCATACCTTCTCAGTTCAGTTTCTCAAGACTTTTTGTTACATCAACTTCTTAAATAAAGACTTCCCGTCTCCTCAAGACTGCCTATGGTTTTCTCCTCAACCAAAAGTACCATCCTTTTTGTTTTCCCACAGTCAGTCTAACATCCCAGGAGTCAAGCCAACAAAAAATTACAAATAGCCCACTAAGTCCCCAAAAATGTCAAGCATCCCAGATGACAAGTTCAGCAGGTTCCCCATACCATCTTCACACGTCCCTCCATTTAGGACTTGATTCCAAACCAACAGAAATCACGAGGACCAGGCCTTGTGATACACGGCCCTAGCTTTTACTCCATTTCTTCTGAGCAACAAATAAGTTTATTACTGGCACCATCCACTCCATATTCTATTTCTTATCACTGCCTAGAGCAAAAAAGTTCCAGTTGTCTTGAAGTATACTGCTACCTCAAAGACAAGCAAAGCCATTAAGGATTCAGAACTAAAAAAGAATCTGCCCTCAGCAATACACACCTTTAGAAGTTACTTTATAAGAGTTCATTTTAATATTAGACCTGCTGGCTACAGATCAATCTACCAAAGAGATTCGGGGCGGGGAAACAAAAACAAAAAAACCCAAAAACATAATCATGCTTTATATGAGAATGAGCTACTACTGAGAACAAGAAACCTCTTCAGTGCTAATTGGGGAATAGATTTAAACAACATCCAAGATCCCACGCAAAGCTGTACAAATACAGATACTAGAGAGATTCCTTAAGCTGAAACAAAATAATATTCCTTAGCATAGGTAAGGAAAATAACTTCTCCAAACAGAAGATGTTGCTATAAACTGGTGAGAAAACGAGTTCCCATCTATTTTAACAATCACCAACACATCTGATACAAGGGAAGATCTGACAGGGCTCAGGCACTCAGGAGCCTCACACCACACTTCTTTGGCTGAAGAGGGCGGCTAATTTGCACACTAATCTACATTCGTTATATCTTCTTCATCATCTACTGAAACATCGTGATAGTTATTCATCACACATGCAAAACGATATTGTATCCCTTACAGCAGTGTTCATGTGTGGCCTGATTCCAGCACAGTTGTGTGTTTTCAAAACCATGACGACCTAACGATCAGGAAACAAACACTAGCTATACAAGGGGGTTTATTGTAAGAATGGTACCAATACAGTCTCAGACAGCTTTCTACAGAACCCACATGTTGTATTGTATGCATGTAAAACCTATCAGACAATCTAAGATTATTTGGGGAGATACAGGTTATCAGCAGAACATCATCTCACCAACACGTGGATTGCATGAGAATCCCAGAGAAAATACTGTGTATGTGAATCTCAGTGTAATCAACTAAAAAAAAAAAATACACCTTGCTATGCTGCCACTCTGTTCTTTCATTATCTTTATGTAAACCATTCCTGAAAGTGTGGCCAGAGTACTTTTATTATTTCTAAATATATAACATGTTAGTTTAGATGTTAATCACGTTTCAGAAGAAATAATCGCTCTATTTAAAACGCAGGAGAAACCAAACGTCTGGAGATAAAACCTATCAATGAGATGCCATTGGTCTCATGCAAGGAAGTTTCCTGTATTAAGTCTAACTTGAGGCACAGATTTAAGGCTGGTCTGCTTTAGCTGTATTCTTGAAATCTGAAGGATAAATCACTAATTCTTTACACCTCCAGACCAAAGAGCCACCTTCCACCTTCACCCAAGAGAACATTGAAATTATCTCCTTGAAAAATAGGCCAGATCCTCAAGTGGTGCTTCCAGGTATTGCTTAAAACTATTTCCATCATCACAACATTAAGCAACATTTTAAATCTTCCTGTTATGACACAACATAAAGGAAAGATGGCATCCATTATTCATGTTTTCTGAGCACAACCCAGTGTTAAAAACCCCTTTGTAGCTTACTGTATACCAGGGACTTCAAACTATTTACATGAGGGGGTGTGTGCTTCTAAGAAGTGCAGAAAGAGGACATTAAAATACACGGCATTTGCACAAATTGCCTATTTACATTCAGAGGTCTAGAGGGTAACTGAAAATACTGAGTTTCCAAGATGGTAAGCCTACTAAGGGCAGTCATTCCTACACATTGTTCTGGTAGTATCCGATGTTGTTACTACAGCAACAGCACGTACAGCCTCGCACAACCTCTGGACAGCCCGTGGGTGTACCCTGATACGCTCTCCTCTTCCTCGGAAGGGCAATACAGCAGCGAAGTCCGCTTCTCCACTGCTGCATCGGTTACCTGGAATCCATGATAAAAACCAGGAAAAGCAAGGCTTGGTAAATTTGTAATATTTGAAAGAGAAGGAAAAGCAAAACCATACTTGCATCCACAAGGATGTTTGTCTTTGTGCCTCCTGAACCTGCATAAAAGCAATCTCTGCTAAGCAGTCTGAAAGTGTCTCTATCACCTTAAAGCCCTCTGTTCCTTTCCGGTCACATAAGCATTTTGGGAAAACCTTCCCAATTCCAAGTTTGGATTTGTTGTTATGAGCAAGAGTATGGTTAAAAGGAGCACAAGGGAAGGATTGTAAATTTTAAATAAAACAGACAACCCTTCTCCAGGCTGAAAGGCTTATCAATTATGCTCACTTACAGCTAGCTTTACATTAGATATTTTAACATTTATGATGTATGCGTACCCTTTCTCCTTTCATTCAGCTAGGATGCTATGAGTCCCACTTGTTTGCAACAGCTAGTTCTAGGCTGCTAGATATAAAAAATAGCAAAACAAGGGCAGCTGTCTTCTCAGAGGGGAACTAATATACTTAATGCCATCTTTAAAACCAAACGCTATCAACTGACTCCAGAAGCAAAATTTCTCAGGACAGCCACTTTAAAGAAAAACATCTGTAAAAACTTATTACATGCATAAGTTGTCTGATGTGCTGGAAAAGGAGAAATATATTGACAATAAAGAGTACGCAGAATTTGCACGTGATCCAAATGCATGAAGTAAACCAGATGAATTAAAAAAATCACGAAGGCTTTGGGATGAAGCTACCTATCAGATGGCAGCTTTTTAAAAGATGAGATAAAGAGAACTTTGGAAGCACCATCCGGGGTTTGGGGCTTGAAATATTGAATGACTACTGATGGAGAAATCAAAGAGAAAAAGGCGAGGAGGAAGACAGCCGCTGGACTGGGTGACAAACCGTCAGGGGTGTAGAATGCATCTGTGAGTCATCAGCACATAATAGAAGTTGAAACCATGTGAACGCCTGAAATAGGGCACGGGGAGACAGGAGAAAGACAAGGTCAAATTGTGGGAGGACGATGAAACATCAGCCAGGGAAGGGCGGAATAGTATCATGAAAGACGAACAACAATTCGTTAGAAGCAGCAGTGACTGCAGAGAGGTCATGGAGAACAAGAACAAAACAGGTGTCTTCAAACGTTTCTGTGACATAAATAACATGTAAGTAGACAGAAGCACCCAAAACGGACTCGGCACAGGAGAGGCTGAGGTGGAGGTTGTACAACTTCACGTTGTAAGAGGGACTAGGCTTGGCTGAGAGCTAGAACTAACAAAAAAAAAAAAGGGGGGGGGGGGGGCGGACGGGGACAGGAGTTAAAGGTCCAACAGAGTATAGTACTCCAGCATATATTACCATATGGGATAAGCAGGTCATTAAGGAAAAAGCCCATGGCAATGGAAGTAAGAGCAAATGAGTTAATGGGGCAGTGACTGGGCCCGAAGTCCTCTACACGCACCTACAGTTATACTTGGTTTCATGCATGTCCCATAGGCAACGGAGACACCAAAGCAGGTTTTCAGAAGTAAAGAATAAATCCCTCTGGAAAGCCAGCATGGAAAACTGACACTGACACAAGGAGGAAAAAGCCTCACAGCATATGTGACGCCAGCTGCCTCTGGAAATATTCTTAAGCTTTATGGAAAAGGAGCATATTCATCCAAATAAAAATACAAGCAAACTAGAGCAAAGCTTCTCAGAAGCTATTGATGACAGAATTTATCATAAAAGCAAAATTGATCTTAATTTGGCAAACTCCAATGCTGTCATGTAGTCTAAAACCTAGCACTGAAGGAGAAAAAAAATACAGGCCAGACATATGGAGATCCAAGTTGCTGGTTAATCTCAGTCTTCATAGCCTCCGGGGCAGGTTTCTCATTTTCTGTGTATTTTGCAAGTACAGCTAGATGGCTTATCAGGTTCCCGAGAGTAACAGGATCAATATGTAGATGAGGAAGCTTAATAAGGATAATAAAATTACAACAGCCAAAATAATCTAATTTATGGAGTGCAGACAGGCTAAACAACACAAATGCTACAAATAAAAGCTCTTGTAAGGGGAAACATTTACCAAGTGAGAGTCGCCAGCATAACATTAGCAAAGAAACCTTCTATATTTATTTTTTTTAAAACAAATAAAATTGTTTAAAATTTAAGCCCCAAATTCTCTTTATACTCCAAACAATAACTTTGTTTCAGCACAAGTCTCCCTAGAGAAAATAAATTATAAAAAATTATTCAGGTGTGCAGAAGGCCATTCTCCATCACATATAGCATATGTGGCAGCCTTTGGCAGCAGAATGGGTAAATTCACATTCAAAAATTTAAATATAAATTGAAAGCAAAACATATACAGGATATAAAGATGGAAAAACAACAACAACAACAAAAAGGAGTCAAAAGCCAATAAGCACACCAACCCTCACACTCACCACCTCCAGTGAAACACCAGTTGTCCAGGCTTACTGGCTCCAGCCACCGCACGGTGGGTTGCTCTGTCTCCCCCTCACCACCATGGAAATCCGAAGTCATTGACCGATCTGAACCTTATTTGGCACAGGACAGAGGTCTCGAAAACATTAGTCTCCTACATTTTAGTGAAAACTGGCTCCCAAGAGCTGCCCTGCCAATACTCCCGCTACACAAAGTGCTTTGACCTGTCCCATCAGACACGAGATTGACACCAGATGAGCCCAAATCCTTGGAACTGACCCAACTTAGGGAAGAAAAAGCAACTGCAACCCCAAGACATCCATGGGAGACATCTCTTCCAGAACTGCTTGAATTTTAAGCTCCTGTATTCTAATCCTCAAACAGAGCGTTTCTCGGGGGGGCGGGGAACAGCAGCAGCTAGATCAATCTCCTACTAAAAATGAGTAATGACTTCAGCTGTAACAGGAGTGCTTGTTTCCCCCACGGCGAGGGCTGCCTTGCTGCTTTTTTCCCCTCTTCCTTCGCCCCATCAGTCTGCCTCTTACAAGCCATCTGAAATTTTTTAATTGCAAGAGGTCACGAACCCCCGAAATCTCCTCATTGTTTTGGGGAAACCGGTTTCACATTGGCAGTAAAAAACTACAAAGCTTTTTTTTCTTTTTCCCTTCTTAATGCAGAAGGTAAATGTTACAGAGCTCCACACTTAAGAATATCCATAGGGTTCTCATGCACAACAAACGTTGCTCGTTACTAACTGACAACATCAATAAGATTTCCAGGGATATACGATCATAAAACAAAACTTTAAAAAGCTAGAAATCATTCACGTGTGAATCCATTTCAAAAGATGCAACACCACAAGCGGCTTTTCCGAGCAAGGCAGAAATAGCACGTCTAAGTCACTTTTAGGTATCACTGAAGAGCCACGTCCCAGCCCCCCAACAGATCTGGGGCTGGCCGGGGCGTGTTGTCACTGCGGTTTGGAAGGGAACAGCTGCCAGGGAGCCTGGATCGCGCAGCTCTCCCAGCAGCCCAGCTATTCCCGGCGCCAAGGCACAACACGCATGAAGCCAGCTCCTAAACCATGACACAAAGACTTGACGCTATGCAGAAAGAGAAGAAAATTCACATGTGGAAAAATAATCATTCGGGAACAAGTTCGGTGGTCAACTTTGGAGTGAAAAAAGGAGATAACAACTGTAAACCCCCATTCCGATCTACCCTCTCCTACCTTTTTCTACTTGTGCGTGGCCTGTAAGCAAGATAGTAACATACTGAATCATCTGGAAACTAATGCCACACAGTCATTTCAGATATCCAAGTAACCAGTCGTGCTGAAATTATACCGACATACAAATTTAAAGCTGTAACAGGCACGTTATTTCCTCAAGGGCACTCGTGACAAATCTGTCCCATTTTATTAATAAAACATTACAAAACATACCTTTTATCCATCACGTGGATAAAAGTCAGTTGCAATTAGGAGACTCATTGTTTGCATTTAGGACCTACCATGGCAGCTACGCGCTTAAAGACTTCAGGATTAATTCCGGTGCATTGCTTAAACGTTGCAGACGCCAACATCCAGAAGATCCCCCACTCACCAGCTCCTCAAATGAGAGATGACTTTGTTTGACATCATCAAAACACAACTATAAAGGCACTTAGAACTGCACTGCTACCATGGCACAGGCAAGTTTACACATTTTACACAAACACACAAGTATTTCTTCCCTTTACATGGACACAAATTCACAGGCCCACCACATGACAGTAGTTTTACTTAAAGCAGCCACACTGCACGCAGCACCACCCGACAGCTACAGTACTTCACCAGGTAATACGTTCAGTACATCTGGCGATTAGTATTCATAATTAGCATGCAATTACAACATTTAGGGCCAGGTTTTGGCAAGCACCCAAGAACAAGCCTTTTTATTAGCCAATCTGGCCCCGCGTGCTATCTTGTCAGAGTCAGCCAGGCCAGCGCTCCCCCTGAAACCACCCCTCTGCACAACCAAATTGTACCTGAAATAAATCCACCACCTCTGAAAATAACAACCCGTGTGAAGCAGCATGGGACTCTTTCCCATATCCTCACTTTGAGCGCCTGATAAAAACTGAGTAAAACCAGGAATCAACTTAAATTACTTAATTTTAGCCGTTGGGGAGACCAGCTAGACAGACTAGTGAGTTTGGAGTTCATTATTCTCTTTTACTCCCTTATACAATTTAATTACTTAACCTCTTATGCACTCAGAGACCACAAGTCAAGTGCTATGCCTGTGACAAAAGGTTAACAGACTAATTATTTGACTTAAAATGGGAAAAAAAGGCATCTGGGGAAAACCAGAGCAGACACAAGGAAGCCAGCACTTCTCAGACCCATGGCTGGTGCTTCCTCAGTTGTATTGTGAGAATTTTTACCCTTTCTACATTTGCCTTGCGACTCTTCCCAGGCACCTGCCCCACCCGGGGTGTGGGGAACATAGCCTTACACTGTATACAGTAAATTAAAATAAACAAAACAAAAAAAAAACCACCAAAAAAAAAACAAACCAAAACACACAGAGCAAGAAGGTGAGAGTAGTCCACATTTCCTTCAGAAGAAAGCTGAAACGTCCCCCAAATGTATGGTGTTTTCCAGCATTTAAAGTCTAATGTTTATATTCATCTCAAAGAAAAATCTGTGGACTTTACATGCAGAAGTTAAGCCCCAAAGAAACAATGCAGCTTCAGTGAGCAATTTAGAACAAATCCTTAGTGCTTCATCAGCAATTAGATTAGTATCCACAAGTTGGATTTACCAAATCTCTTACTCATAAGAGCAAAACGAACATTGATGCAATCAAATGAGAAAAATACTGGTGTCACCAGGCAGATTTTTTTAAATTAGATGGATGATACACAGGAAAATAAAGTGCTAAAAGCACTTAATTCAACAACATCCTACTACTGGCAAGGGTCATATTTATAACTTAGTACTTTTTCATAACAAAATGTCCTATTTCAAAGCAGACCCTTCCTTCAAATGACCTCAAAAAAGTTCTGAAACAAAATCCTCCCCAAAACGCTCTCAGCTTTGGGCCCTCGTCCTGCATAACTATCCCTACACAAATGCTCTCATTAGATGATGCGCCGATTTAAAAGGACTGGCACCTTATGTAAATGGATGTTATTGCTTTTAATTGCAGCCATAATTATGGGAGTGCCTCACAACTGAGTAAGGGCATATTAAGCAAACTTACTGGAAACTTTGCAAACTGCTCCGCAACATATTGGACGAGCACCAAGAGTCCCACAGCCGGTATTTATTCTGTCCCATCTTCAGCTCTCTGCAGAGCACTACAAAATCAGTTGACCCTATATGGGCTCACTCCGAGTCGTACTTGGTTTAGTGTGGTTTTGCCTCATGTTAACCAGTTTCTCTTCGACATTTAGCAATATAAAAAGTTTAATTCAGAATCAATGTTTTCAAAGATTTAAAAATCTTATAGAATCTTCAAGTTTCTTCAACATTAACTTTTTTTTTTCCTCCCCACATTCTGAAGAGCCACACGAGCACCATGGGACCTGCTACAAAGTCAACACTGAGCCAGGCTACAAGGTGTTGAGAACGATGAGTGTATCCATTCATCCAGTATCCATTTCAGCAGCTCCCCTGGCACAGCTAACAAACCAGTGCTCATTGAAGATGCCGGCACAAGCATCACACGAATGACCCGAGGAACAACAAAGGGTTTTCAGTTCAGCCACAGGTAAGTGGTGGCCCATCGCTGCGTTTCAACAGCTGAATCAGGGTCCTCCCCCTTAGTGCAGGTGGTTTGGAAACCACCAACCTTACCGAAATCCGTTTCCATGCCCTGCGTTGGAGTCGGGCACGGACGAAGTAGGCAGCTGCCTACTATAATGCCCACAGAAGCAAATCGATGGCTGTAAACAAGAGCAATCCTCTGCGTCGGCAGGCAGGAGCCATGGCCACGCTACACCCAGCAACACCGAATTTTCTATGGCACCAGGCAGCTCAGGGTGCCGGGCCAAGGCTCCCCAGTCCCATTAACAGACCTGCGTACACCACCGCTCTGCTTCTGGCTCCATCTCTGCTTCCCCGTCCTCCCCCACGGCTGCAGGAGAGCCCAGGGAGATGCCAGGTTTATCTTCCAGCCTATGTAATACAGTTTTCCTGGAAAGGAGGAAAAACGCCCAAACATAACCAAGACTGAGCCTACGTTCAGAAGTTTTGGTGCGCTTGCGTCACAGCTGTCATCCTGCATTACACAAAGTGCCTAACGAACACGCCAGGCCCTGCAATCCTCAGGGAGAATCAGCCCTTTCTATCCAGCCAGCAGCCAAGTCTCACAGGGCGAGATAAAAGAGATGCAGATTACGTGTTTTTGTGGCACTGCCATTAGGAATAGGGAAGAACACCTAACCGGTTGGATCAGCATTTGCCAAAACACTGATTTTACAGCCTTTCCGGGCCAATGGAAAGCATCAACGCTTGGAGGAGCGCAACGTAAATACACCTTCCCCCAGACAGTTAAAAAAAAAAAAAAAGAAAAAAAAAAAGAAAAAAATCCCTCACAGCAAAGCAATTTCCAAAAATAACGCGGAAAGCAAACTGCCAGCGGTACGCTACGATTCCCTCCTCCCGCGGCACATCTCCCAAACCTTCCTCTGCCTCGGGCTGTTGCCAGCAGCAGCCTGGACCCCCCCTTTCCCACCTCCCCAGCCTTTGCCGTGCCCGTCACCCTTACTCCTCGGCGGAGCTGGAAGGGGAAAATTCAGAGCAGGGGTGTCCCAGAAAACACGACCTTTCCCCCTCCAGCCTTAGCCCCGACGCACCCCGACACGCGTGGGACTCTCCGGGACTAGGGGGGGGCTGCCCCGTGGGCACCCCCCAGTTTACAGCCACGGGTGGGAAAGGAAGAAGCTCCCCCCCGGCGGGTACCCGACCCCGGCCGAGCAGCCCCCCGCTCCGGGCGGGGAAGGCGAACGGGGGGGGGGGGCGGCCTCCCCCCGCCGGCCCCCCCCCCCCC
>NW_010972584.1:1489146-1504905 GCF_000737465.1 Haliaeetus leucocephalus | reverse complement strand
CTGGCGCTCCAGCCGTGCCGACCCTTTCGACTCAGGGCTTAGTGGTTTGGGGTTGTTTTGTTTCCTTAAAATGACCCAAATCTCTTAAAAAATATCTCAGGTGGCTGAAGGGAGAGGGAGGTGGAGCAGCTTGTGGCCATTTTGCAGGGCTGGATGTGAAGGCGGCCGGCCTGGTGGCAGATAGGGACCGCCGGTCTCTAGGGAAAAGGGTGTTCTGCCAGCAGTTAGCCCAGCTCAGCAGCAGCTGCTCCGTGGGGTGGACGAACGGGAGCCACGGGTGACCCCAGCACACACCTCGTGGCTCCACGCAGCAACACACCCCCTCCAGTGTCCCGGGGCTGAGATCCACCTTTCAGGGAGCCCAGGGGCTCCCAGGTGAGACAAATCTGGGCCATGACAGCCTGTAAGTGCACTCGGGGCACAGCCACCCGCTTGCTTTGTGCTGGAGCCTTTGCCTGCCACGCAGGATCTCCAAGGACAATCTGGGAGCTCAAGCTCGGTGTTAACAATTTTCAAGTTCCTTATACTGTCCTTGTGGTGATATTAAAGCACGTGTGTTACCTCGTTTGAGTAGGGACTGATTATTTTTGTGGCTTGGCTTCATTAACGGCTTTGTAATTTTATTAGGCTGTCCATCTGAGGTAGGCATGAAATAAATGGGTGTGCATAGAAGTTTTGGAGTTGTTATCTCATTGTACTGTAAGGATGTCCTGTACGTGGGGTAAGGAGCTGGAGAGGCAGCGCTGTGCTCAGGAGAGAGTTGTCATCTGTCCTTCAGTGCGTTTGGCCTGCAGAGATAGGCAAACAAGTTTTGGCAGGGGGGAACACTGGTACTAATGAACGAGGGGACAAACAGAAGATGTAGGAAGCTTAAGGAAGCATCAGTCTGAAACCACTTAATAGTGAAAAATCAGAATAATTTCCCTGTGAGATGAAAATGGTTGGCATAAGCAACTGAATTAAGATTTTTTTTTTTAGTTTTTGCTTAAAATTCACATGCAAATTTTCTTTACCTTGGCAGGATGTCTTTTCATCTACCTACACATCTTCATTCTGCTTCCCAGGCTCTCTCCAAGTGATACCAAATCTAAGAAGTTTGCTGTTTGGGCAGCAGATTTCAGACCCCCACTAGTAACATAAGCATTGTAACTATGTTGGCTTTGCCTGGGGATCATCTGATACTTTAAAACTTTAGTTAGCAAAGTACAGTTTCTTAAATGTTAATCACTTACAGAAATTAAGCCACATGAAAGAAGGGATGGGGTTTTCTTTTGTAAACAGGGAGCTTTGTATGCTTACCTCCAGATGATGATGCCTCCTGTAATGAGGAAATTTGGCGGCCTAGGTCAGTATGGTGGTTGGTATCACTTCCTTAAAGTGCGTGTAGGGTGACTTAGAGCAAGGGTTGAGTCACTTCGGGCTGAGAGACTGAACCCCAGCACTCCTCCAGTCCGAGGCTGTATCAAAAGAGATTGGTAACCCGTGCAGAAACCCCTCTGGAAATCTGATTTTTTAGGAGCTGAGGGTGAGTAGGGGAGGACAAAAAGTTTCACTGTTGCTGTAATGCTAAGGAACAACCTTCTTTGCTTTTGGGGAATTGTCAAAGATCCAGGTCCTTGTGTGTCCCTTAGAGAGGTGAACAGCTTCTTGAGGTGCTGTAGTGCAAGTGTTTGGCTCTATGGAGATGGAAGTTGCCTGTGTCCACCTTCTGGACAATACATAATCCTTACGAAGTCCCTATGATTTCATCTGAAGTATTAAAAATTAATTTGCTTTATCTTCTTAAGAAGTTCAAGTGACCTTACGGAACTGTGACCTTTTCTGTGTTAGCAAGCTTTGTTGCCCACTGCTGACGGCGTGAAGAAGGGGGATGCTATGATGTGTGCACACAGCCACCGCGTCACCGGTGCTGTTCTGGAGCGGAGCATTTATCACTGGCACAGATGGCATAGCTCAAAACTCAATTTAGTTAACTCTGGTTTTGGTATATGACTCCTTTTGGATCAAGGGCCACTTGCTGGAGCTGTTTGAGAGTTTCTCTGTAAGAAATGTCCTGTGATTGTGAGCCCTTGGGATAGGGGAGAGGCCCTCAGTCTTGTCTGCTCTCCCCTTGAAACATCTTATAGTTACAGTTTCTGGGCTTAGTGAAACCTTATCCCCATGTTCTCTTTAAAAAGAAAAAAAAGTTTAAAAAAATGTTTTTTTGCAGCTGACATGAAGCAGCATGAGCAGCGGGTAGTGAGGCAGGGCCAGAAACGGAGCCCGGGGGGGCTGGGCACTGCAGCAGTTCACCCTCCTGTCCTTGGCCTTCAAAATGAAGAAAACCCAACAAAACCACACAGCTGCAAGGATTCCTTACTGCTTAATGTTGGTAAAAGAGTTCAAAGTGACCCATCTCTCCCTTCCAGCCACTGAGAAGTAGCTCAGTAACAGCCAGAAACTTCATCCCCTCCCTCAGCAGAAGACAAGGTCCCCAGGACCGGCTGCGAAGGCAGCCCGTAATCTGGCACGGGCTGATGGACAGAGCCTTGCTGCAGATCAGACAGGGGTCTCTTGTTCTCTTTTGGTGGTTTTTGTCTTCTGCTTAACCATGTTTATCCTTCTCTGCAGCTTTTCTTCAGGATGCGAAGGCAAACCTCAGCCCTCGGCCCCCACGATGCTCTTGCTGTTGTCTGCTCGTGATCGGGCTTGTCCCTTCTTGTCCCAGATGGTTTGGTATTATGCAGCCGGCTGCGCTCCCAGAAAAGCTGTACTGCAGGGTACTAAGTTTGCAGAAGACTTAAGTGTTCTCAAAAACAAGACATTAAATTGCTGATAAACCAGTCCAGGTATTAATAGCAAGAACTGCTAGAAATCTTGGGTTTTGCTCAAGATCTGTGCAGCCAACCATTGATCAGGTTGTTGAGTTTTTGCCCAAGTTAGGGAGGTGTAGTTAATTAGGCAAGCAGAACTAGGAACAGATTCGCAGAAAAAAAAATAAATCTGATATAGTTTATTTGCATTTAGGATGACTCAGCAGGAGAGAAGAGTTCAAGGTAAGCACAAAGTTTCTGCCTGGGATATTTGGTCCCAGCTTTTGCTCAGATAGACTGAGCAAGCAGGGTCATCCATGTGGAAAATGTTTGACTTAGTCCTGTGCCCTTCTCAAAAATAGTTAAAATTGGAAACATTTCCACACTTATGAACCTTGGAAAATCTTTTGCCCTGAATGTGCTTTTGTGGCTTCCCAGATCTACTGCCCAGCATGTGTTTCTACCCCAAGACTGAAGAAAAGGCCACAAAAATACAGCTTGCCTTCAGCTGCTTGGCAAGGGAAAGCATCTGATCAGGCTTATCAGAACAACTTTGCTGTGACAGGCCTCAGCTGTCTGGGGACACTGTGTTATTTGCAGAGGTTGCTTTTCTCCTACTTCAGTGAGAGCCAGTAATTTTTATCTCTGGATGACAATAACTTAAAGATGGGTAAATCAATGAGATTTTTGTAACTATTTTAGCTAGGTTGTTGTCAAGTTCCTCAGTTTCATTGGAAGGTTTAAGCTGTTGGGTCCTTTGTTAAATTTCTTGGGAACTGGGCAAATGCAGCACTGTATTGCATTCAGTTGAGCCAGGTAACACAACTCTCTTTCTTGTATTAAAGATATTTTGCAATCTTTACCCAGATAAATTTTAAGTGTGCAGGAGAAGAATAAAAGGGAGAAACATCAATTGGTGAACTGGCAAGCTAAAGTTAATACAATACAATTGTTCGTGTAATCACGCTGTAACTCATTTTTCCTTTCTCTGAGCTATTCTATCTGTCCAGACTATAAGGTCTTAAAAAATTAGGTGGACACTTGTCTTGAAGCGTAGGACCACGTTAAGGTACTCCGAGACTGGAGACTTAAGGCTTCCCAAACATCTGATCTTGGTGAGTGGGAATTCTCATCTCAAGTCTGGTCAGAACCTAAGAGCTTGCCTGGCCTTTCTCAGGCTCTTTGGAAGGGGGGAATCTTGTTATGTGCATTGCTGGAGTGTTTGTCTGTCTATTTTTATGCTGCTTGTTTTCTGTACGTGCAGCTGTAGTCAAGTGCTGCTTCTTGATCCCAGACAACTGAGATTTTCCATAACGTTTGACTAAGAAAAAAAGCATCTTTCATCACAGCTCCCCCTCACAACAGGCAGTACATGAGAAGATTATATAAATATTATATTAAGCACATTTTTGGCAAATTGCTTGCATTGGTGTTGCACTTGTCACTAGTGTCTGTGTAGCAGAAGAAACAAATTGCATGCTCGGACCACGATAGAAATTAATACTCTGATGTAAATTCCTTCTGTTTCACTTGGGGATACCTCATCAGTTAACCGCCTTGTTATTTTAACTCTTACATTGATTTACCTACCAAGAACCCAGACTAAAGCTTTCTAAAGATGAGACACCCTTATCCTGTGTTATTGCTAGGTATTTCTATATAAACCCGCGTATGCAGAAATAGTTTCTTCCTGCTTAGAAAACAAAGGTAAGGCTTACTTTGGTAGCTATCACTAGCACTCATATTATGCCTTCTAGCCATAACTGAAGAGGAAAAGATTTCATGACACTTCTGACCAACACCCTGAAGAGTAGCTGCTAGTAGATTTTGGTGGTGGTGGTTCTTGGGCTCACCTGGTTTCATACAGCGATGGGGAGAATGTAGCTTTTCAAATTCATTCATTCAATTTGAATGTAATTACTGATTCAACAAATTCTGTAAGCAGATTGTCAAAGCAAACTGACATGTGTTAGTACATGAAATAAAAAGCATCATAGGTATTTTTCAGTGTGAATAAATGCAGCATGGATTTTTGACAGAAAATCTATTCCATCTAACTAATTTTGATAGGGTGGCAGAGATGCAGGGAGAAAGGGGTAGCTTGTTTCAGGGAGGCTTTTCTGTTCTAGGCCAGTGAATATAAAGAGTCACTTGTGCACCAAGAGCCAGTTTATGCAGTCAGGGAGCGCAGGCTGGTTTCAGATGACCATATTCAAAGGTCACCACCTCCACTATTTTATAAAAGGAGAGTAAGATTAAATACAGATCACCCCTTTTCCCAGCTGCCTTGAAGACAAGGAAGCAAACGCATGTTTCTGGCACTGTGTATATTCTGCTGATGCTTTGCACAACACACACTCCCCAGAGAACATGTAGGATATTTGTGTTCAGACATCCACTGTAGTTCTGCATCATGCACTGTGACTATATAATACATTCGGGCAAAAGTCAGTCTTCCAGCAACACTGCACCTGCTTTGCTGGATGCTGCAAGTTTTCTGTGTCCTCTTATTCTCTTACAGATTTGTTGTTATGGTAAGAAAAGCCGGGCCTCAAATATTGAACTCCCTGTTATCTCAGCTGATAATCTGCTATGTGCAGGTATCAGTCGGTGAGTATTAAAACAAATAGGATAGAAAGAATATATGCTTTGTGGTGAGAGCAGGTTCAGTCTCAAAGTTTGTTTGATTTTGTCTTTTGTTCGCCCCACCCACCCCCTTCAGTTCCAGCTTGGTTTGGTTTTGCGGAAACTAACACTGAATTCTGCCCAACAGCACAGAGAATTACAGCTATTTATGTCTTAATTGGGAATTATGACCAGTAATCTGTCAAATCAAATTTTTCCTCCTGAGGAGACTTACAATAAAATGCAGGACAGTTCATGCAAAATGTTTTGCTATAATATTCGGTGTTTGCTTTAAGTCTGCATCAGCAGATCAGAGCAGTGTTTGGAGCACTGTATGGTTTTATGCTTAACATGTCATTGGAGGAAAATTACTTTGCAAGGTGTTTTACACAGCGCAAGCAAACGGCTTCCCTCGAGTCAGTTCATAAGGCCTTACTCTGACCCCCCTCGGGCTGTTGATAACACTCCTCCTGACTTATTAATGCCAGCACAGGACACTGATTAGCCTGTTTTTAAAATCCGAGGGTGGAAAATAACAAGGAAAGGAGTTGCTGCCAAATCAGAGCAGCAGAGATGCTGCTGCAAATAGCACGAGTGTTCTGCCTCTGACAACCCTGACTGCAGTGGAAAACACAAACCACGCATTTCCCTGGCAGAAAGTGTGGAAGCCCTTGCAACCCGCATACCAGCACTGCCTGTGTAAAGCTTGAAACACTCATAAGAAAGGAGCTGCTCCTGCACCCGCATTTTTGTGGCAGAAGTCCTGTTCTGGTGCCCAGCCCCATCGCTGGCAGACTTAAAAAATTATGGAACAAAGTAGGACAAGCTTCCAAATGCAGTCATTTTTGTTTATATAACCTGAAGCAGGGTCTGCTGTTTGTGCTGAATGTTTAAACACTTGCTGAGAGCCCACAAACCGTGCTTCGGGGTTTACTTTTTTTTTCCAAGTAACTTCTGAAATTGCAATCTGTTGAATCAGAGGAATAACATCTGATATCCCTGCTACTGCTCTGAAACAAGGTATGTCAAATCCAGGGCAACAGCAGTCTGCGGCCCCTGAAGACCATAAGATCTTTTCAGATTTTTCCTAGAAATACCTGAGCAAAAGAAAAGGTAAGAAGAGGGTGATTTTCAAATACAAAACCCAAATACAAAGAGACTGTAAGGAAGAGCCACTTTCATTTTAGGTAACTGGTAGGTAGAAGATCTTGTGTTCAAGTCAGCGCTGCTCTGAGTCGGCGAAAGTTGACAGACTGAGCTGGGTTTCGGGTACAGGGTCTTACATTCAAGCTTCTGGAAATGATTTCAGTAGGGGCTGGTATTTCACTTTTGAAACAGTAATCAGAAGTCAGCTTTGACATTGCATGTGAAAAAGAAGTTGCAAGTTTAAATTATTTAAAGTATTAATTAACAGGAAAGCAACGAAGCCTTGTGCACATCCTTGATGCTATTGGCATATATGGCAGTATGCTTTATTCAAAGCCAATGAAACCTCTGTTGCTCTGGGTAGCACCTCAAGCTGCTTACACATTCAAATGTCCTTGGAGGCAGTTTTTGTGCCTCCTCCTCCTCCTTGCCTCGTATTTCTCTGAGATAACCTCTCTTCAAGTCCTCTTAGCTACTACGGTTGGGTGAGCTGCTCACCTGTAAACTTTGGATACAGCAGAGCAGGGCTCGAATGTAGTTAGGTGGATTACTTTCTGTAATTGCAGCTAAACAGAGCAACCGAACCCCATTCCCAGATTCCCATCCCCATACCTCAGCACTAACTGGAGCAGCCGTCTTTGCTGATGATCTGGTGGAGTCCTGCCTCCCCTCTGACTGTCATGTCTTGTACTGACCTTGTGTTGGGTTAAGGTTGGTCTCACACACCCCGAGAGTTTTGCAGTTATTTCATGAGCCTGACATCTCAACCCCTGAGGTCTCAAAATATGGTCACCCCCCTCTTGGTCGTTGAACCATAGGTTGGCTGTTAATGCAAATACAAATTTGAAAATGGTGTCCCTTATCTTAGTGTCTGACTAAACTGACTTTTAACAATGTGGGAAATTTCTCTGTCTTTACTGATTTTGACACTTTTAGTCAGGGAACAAGGCAGACGAGAGCTTTTCTTATTTGCTAATTAACAGGCCTCTAATTTCCAGCTTGTGTCTGAAAAGCCTATAGATTGTTTGGGAGGGCTTTCTTCCATTTGTTTTATGCAAGACAATCCACACCTTGCAATTTAGCTAAACTACTTTATAACCTTGTCATATCGAAGCATTTAAAGGCTTCTCGCTATTAGCATCTTCATTCGAGATCGTAAAATAATCTTTTTAATTTCAGACCACTCAGCAGTTCAATTTTCTCTGTTTGGGATAGTTAACCATAGTAAGTACTTACAATAAATTATTTTTGGAGATAACATGTGGCTTAAGCTCCCTGGACAAGAAATTCTCAGTTGTTGAAATGAAAAACTAGGCAATGTAAGGACAGTTTTAAGTGACAGACTGCCCTTATTTCTTGAAGCAACACGTGGAAAAAGCCTGGAAATCAATTTTGTGTGAAACCTGTAACGCACCAGACAAGCGAGCTCTGAGCACAGCGGATCTCAGTCATCCTGAGCACAGAAAACAGGAGCTGGCGTGACAGCACCGTAAGCACACTCCACCCAAGAGAGACGGAGCAGCCAGAAATGTGAACCACACAAAGGCCCAGGGCCGCTGTTGGATTGCTGCTGGCACCTCTCGCTTTGGCTCCTCTCCAGCACGCTCCCGCCGAGCGTGGGCTCGCTCCAGCGCTGCAGATGGATTTGCACTGCGCTACGCATTTACAAGGCGTAGTGTGGTTTTTCAGACCTGAAAAAAACCCAACCCAGCAGATGTTCAATGCTTCTAAGTTGTCTGTTGGCATAATGTGCAGTGTCTTTCTAGTCTCTAGTCCCCAGAGTCTGGAGTAAGACAAGCTAGATTACATGAAATCCAGTGTCTTGGGTGTCTTTAGATATACTGTAAGAGGCAAGGACTAAGGAATAGCTACAATAAGTAGGATGAATAAAACAAATCCTCTTACACATTTAAAAATATTATTTGAAGGTGACAAACTGTGTTCATGCCCAAGCTTGCATTATTTCAACAACAAGAAAAAGAGCTGGACCAGGTTTCCAGCCTCACTTTTACTTAAGACAAGCTGCAAGCCAGCACCTAGAGGCAGGGTTTCTTGCAGTGCTTATGCAGCTTCTGACAGTGTTAGACCCTTCTGCAACTCCAGAGGAAGCATCTCTTTCCTGAGCCTGTTTCAATGCTTAGTTCTGTTAATGGATTGAGATAACATAAATTTCTGTGCCCAGCAGAACCCCAAATGAGCCCCTAACTATGCACCAGATATTCAGAAGCTGAACACTTGAAGCCTATTAAATGACTAAAAGCTCCAAGTGCACATTTGTGATACCTTCCAGGCATAAAAAGGACTTGACATTCACAGTCATTTTCTTTGTGTGAATAACAAGGTGAACTTTGCTTTCAATTTCAGCATTTAATACATGGCAAATACCAGATTCTCTGTAGCTTGGGAGGAGCGCATTTGAGCATTCATTAAGTTACATCACATTCCACATACAAAAAATACTAAGATAATATTGTTTCCAACATTTACCAAGATATCTCTATAAGAATTAGATTAAACACTTCCTTCCGTGTCAAAATCCAATTATGACTAATTTTTTTCAGGGGCCACCGGCTTGGCAAAGAACGCGTGTTGTGGTTTAAGCCCAGCCGGCAGCAATGCACCATGCAGCCTCTCTATCACTCCCCCTGCACCCCACAGTGGGATGAGGAGGAGAAAATGTAAAGAAAAGCTCACGGGTCAAGACAAGGACAGGGAGGGATCACTCACCAATTATGGTCACGGGCAAAAGACAGGCTCAACTTGGGGAAGAAACAAAATCAATTTAATTTACTACCAATCAAATCAAAACAAGGATACTGAGAAGTAAAACCAAACCTTAGAACACCTTCCCCCCACCCCTCCCTCCTTCCCACCTCAACTCCACTCCTGGTTCTCTCTCCCTCCTCCCCCCGGCAGTGCAGGGGGACAGGGAATGGGCGTTATGGTCAGTTCCTCACACCTTGACTCTGCCGCTCCTTCCTCTTCAGGGGCAGGACTCCTCACACTCTTCCCCTGCTCCACCGTGGGTCCCTCCCACTGGAGACAGTCCTCCACGAACTTCTCCAGCATGAGGCCTTCCCACGGGCTGCAGTTCTTCACGAACTGCTCCAGTGTGGGTCCCTTCCATGGGCCGCACTCCTTCAGTCACAGACTGCTCCAGCGCGGGCTTTCCCATGGAGCGGCGGCCATCTTGGGGGGCATCCCCCTGCTCTGGTGTGGGCTCCTCTCTCCCCAGGCTGCGGGTGGGCCTCTGCTCCCCCACTCCCCTCCTGGGCTGGGGGGACAGCCTGCCGCCTCACCGCGGGCTGCGGGGGCATCCACCTCCTCAGGCGCACCTCCTCCCCTCCTTCTTCACCGACCTCGGTGTCTGCAGAGGGGTTCCTCTCACATTCCAATCCCCTACTTACTACAGGTTTCCCCCCTTAAATCTGTTCTCCCAGAGGCGCTACCACCATCACTGACTGGGTCGGCCTGGGCCAGAGACGGGTCCGACGTGGAGCTGGGGAAGCTTCTGGCAGCTTCTCACAGGAGCCACCCCGGTAACCCACTCCCCTGCTACTAAACACCACCACACCAACCCAAAACAACTTGGTAATAACCCAGTACATGTTTCTGAAAGCTGAGACTGCAGAATCCAAAGGTCTAATCATGTCTCCGCTGGTACCTTCTGAGATCCTTATTCATGTAATAAAAATAAATGAATGAGTAAGCTGTAGTAACTCTGCAGAAATCAAACAACTGGATGTTGCTGGACTCCATAAAAGTGCTGGGGGGGGCTCACAACCCCAAGTTATTCTAACCAGGGCATTTCTGCTCTGGAGAGACCGTCTTAAAAATGGATGTTTGGAAATGTTTTCATCGTCATAGGGTTTTGTTGCCAAACCTGATGCAAGTTTGTCACCTATACAAGATCTCCTACCTGTTACACTTAGTGCTTCTGCATTGCACTAGCCCAGGGAGCAGGCAGGAGCCACCCTGTCCCCAGGAGAGAAGAGAAATAGCAAGTCCCTGCGGAGCAGTCTCCCTTCTTTCTTTCCGCTCTTCAGAAAGAACTGTCGTCCTGCTCTGGCTCTGTATTGCAATGCCACTAGACAAAGTGGAGGACTGGAGGAATCCTCCTCCTTTTCCCCAAGGCTTTCCCTGTGTCTTGGGCTGCCTCCTCCCATGCCTGGCAGAGGCTACACACTTGCTGCTGCTCTCGGTGTCTAGGTGAATGCAAACTTCAGGCGGCTTTGACAGCTGGGAGGATGTTTCCTTACAGTCACCATCCAGTGACAAGACAACAAAGACTACCACATAAGGACATTTCTGCAGCTGTCAGAGGTGCCCAGCTGGAAAGCTTCCCAAATGGGGCACTGGGATGCCCAAGGCTGCAGCCCTCCCCACTCCTCCCTGCGGACCCACTCCTGGATGCAACTGCACACAGCACGGTTCTCTCACTGCCTGCAGCCCTTCAACACAGTTTTATTGACTTCTGGGCTCTGGAGTCCCACCACTGGTGGCTCTGGGAGTGAAAAGCAACAAGTGCTCTTCAGCAATTTCTCCTCTGGCTGCTCCCTTCTGCCAGGGCACCACTGTCAAGCATCACCGAGATGTCACACTGTGATGTCACCACTATGCAACACAGGTGTCACAGCAACAGCTCAGGATGTTCCATTGGCACTCAGAGCCAGCCAGCGCCGGGTGGCCTTTGCTTGCTGACTGGCAGGAGAAGGCCTGGCTGTCCAGGGCGATGGCCAGTGAGGGAAACTTCGGTCCCACTGGGACAAGAGAGGTGAAAAGGGAGCTGCCTGATGCAGAAACACCATCCATCTCTGCTCCGGACGAGATGGGCCAGCTGCCAGACATGACTTCTCCTGGCCCTCCAGGACAGGGGGAAAGAGAACCCCGTGATGCTGCCGGACGAGCGATAAAGGAGGAGCGGGATGTCCAGCGTGGCAGTGATGGACACGAGGCCAAACGAGTCCCTCCTGTTTCCAGCAAGGGAGCAGGCAAAGCCAATGAATTCTCATCCCTCTCCTTTCCAGAGAAGCTTTGGAAAATGCTGGAAAGCGACGAGTTTCGGTCCATTTGGTGGAGTGAGGGTGGAAAATATGTGGCCATCAATGAAAAACTCTTCGAAGAGGAGGTGCTGGGCAGGGAAAGACCTCTGCGGGTTTTTGCCACGCAGAAGATGAAGAGCTTCCTTCGACAGCTCAACCTCTATGGATTCACCAAAGTGCGACGGGATTTCCAAAGATCTGCTTCCCTGCCTGAATTCCTGGCAGAAGAAGACGCAGCTTCTGCTCACAGCCAGGTACGGCAGTTGCTCTGCACATCAACTAACACTTACAATAGTCTTGGGGAAGAGAAGGACCTTCACATCAAATCAGGCCTCGCAATAGAAGTGACGGGGTTGGTAGTGAGCAGTTTTTAATTTCCTTCTCAGGTCCTTTTCAGGAAGGTTGGAGTTAGTCTTTCTGGCTCATAGAAGTGTAGATAAAATACAGTTGGGCTATATCCACTGAGTTTGAACCCGTTAAATGGAAGGACAGACTCAGCATAACCTGATTTCTTTTAATGTCTTTGCTACATGTCTTGCTGTACCAAATCCGAAACCTTCCTGTGGCACCTGCTGAATGCCAACATCTAAGGATCACAGTATTGCCTGCCTGCTCATATCCACACTGCAGTTGCTGAAAACTAGTGGTATTTGGCTTTCGATACTAGTTCTTACGCTTTTGAAAAATCCTACACCGCTCTGCTCCCCGGTGGCAAAAACCCAGGGGTGGCGATGACTGAAGAGAACCATCACATAACATTTTAGCCTAAGCTTTAGTTTTCAAACACCCCTCCAAGGCCCTTTCAGTATCCAGGCTTGTCTTCTGAAACTCAAAGTCTTAGTTCTTGTAGCTGGGGGGTTTCCAGCCTTGGGAAGGTGGCAACTAACTCTTCTTTGCTTTTTTTTTAGATACTCTACTACTACAACCCCGCCTTTAACAGAGAGCATCCCCACCTGCTGGAAAAGTGCAAGAGGGGAGCTGGCCTCAAACGGAGAGCCCCGCATGCACCAGAGGTGGATGAAGGGCACCCCTCCAGAAGCCCAGATGGTCAGCCTGCAAGGGACACGCAGGCATCTCCACCCGTGATGATCGCACCCACCAAGCGACGGGCTGAAGCACCTCCCGGCCTCAGCAGCGCCCATCCATCTCCCCCAGCAGCTGGTCCCAGGCTTCCAGAGCCTGACAGAGCAGCAGGCATCGAGAGGTTCACCTCTCTGGCCTTCTTCTTCCTAACACCACCAGGCAGCCAAACCCCACGTGGCCTCCATCACGCTGCTCCATGGCTTGCACTGCCCATGCTGGCAGCAGCCTCAGCTCTGCTGAAGCCAAGGCCACCCCATGGCCAAAGCCGCAGAGTCCGCCACTGCCCCACCTGCACCTGCAGCCCCAGCCCTGCAGATGCAGGCAGCGCCGTTGGACCCCAGCGCGGCACATTCTAGAGAGAACACAGAGAGTCGTCAGCAAGTCAACGGTGTCTAATTAATAGTGTTCTTAGGAGATAGAGCTTAATAGATTTAGTAAGAAACAGAGCATAGAAGAGTTGGTAATAAACTGTTGGAGTAATAAAGCTTTCCCATTTGTCCTGTCCTGCAGCTTTTCCCATAAATGTTCCTCTTTTTTTCTGGCTTCTTTGAAGTGTTACACTCCAAGACCCCCTGGCCCGACGCATAGCCCTTGGCAGCTTCATGAGGCACCACCGGTGTCACTGGGGGACCCTCCTGCCCCAAAAGATGCCGCGGCAGAAGACAATGAGATGGTTGCGGGTGCCTACCGGTTTTATTAGCAGCCTCGTGTTTGGGTTCCCAACCCCACACTGAGGGCGCTGGGGCACAGGATGGCGTCACCTTGCCCACCCTGGTGTCCCTGGCGGGGGGGGGGGGGAGAGGGGTGTCACTCAGCGAAGCCCTGGATGTCGCAGCGGGGTCCCTGCCACTTGTCATAGCACTGGCAGCTGAACTCCTCGGCCAGCCGGGAGACGTCGTCACCAGACTCCACGCTCTGGGCCACCAGCCAGGGCTTGCCGGCTTGCAAGTCGATCGTGAAGCGGAAGGCATCGAGGTGGAGGAAGCCCTGCTTGTTCTCCTGACGCACGCAGCGGCCCTGGCCGGAGCACAGGCTCTGGCTGCACAGATCGGCGCTGGCCGTCACGTTGACGATGTAGTGGCCCAGGGGCCCGTCCACGTAGTCCTTCAGCCTCAGGCACATCTCCTGCAATGACACAGCAGTGTCACAGCCCTGCACGGCCGGGGAAGGGGGGGTCCCCGCACGGTGCCACCCGCCGCACTCACCTTGGACATGCTGTCGTTGAGGCTGCCCCAGAGGATGATGCCAGCAGCGCCCTGAGCCGCGCTCTCCCCGATGGTGTTCATCAGGTCCTCCTGCACCCGAGGGGAGAGGAGAAGTCAGCGGTGCCCAAAGCCCCTGCGCTGCCCCAGCAGAGCTAAAGACTCCCCAGCATCAACCCGTCAGCCTGAGAGGTGCCCACCATCCCCATGTGCCCATCACCTGGGAGAGAAAGTCGACAGTGTGGTCGAAGGTGATCTGGGAGTAGGGCAGGACAGGAATGCCGCCATCAAGGACGCCACGCTGGACGGCAAAAGCCTCGGCCACGCGGTGCCGGACGTAGGCGAGCGCCTTGTTGGTGCCGTTGAAGGAGGGGGGTAGGTAGATGCTGGGGTAGAGCGCCTGGCTGCTCTCCCAGAGCCACCACAGCTCCTTGTTCCTCTGCTGCTCCACTGCCGGGCACATCCCGGTGTAGGGCAGGCTGTCAAAGTTGTTGTTGTAGCAGTCGGGGAAGCCGTAGAAACCCCAATAGCCGTTGGGACGGAGGGTCTCGCCCAGCCACAGGGTCTGCTCCATGAAGTTCCGGGCACTCTGCTCAAACTGCTGCTTGGCCGTCTCCTTCACCAGCTTGGGGGGCCACTGCGGGTGCTGCTGCCGCACCAGCTCCTCCGACTTCTGCTGGTAGATGTCCATGGAGGCCCAGTTGCGGATCCACAGCGGGCGCCACTTCTCCCAGTCGATGACGGCCAGCCCGCCGTAGGCAGGGCTGGGCAGGGTGACCTCGATGTCCCGGGTGGCCTGGTAGAGGTGGGCCTGCAGGCTGGCATTTTGGGGGAGCCCCCCGTTCACTGGCACCCCCTCAGATGTGTAGTAGGGGAGAAGCCCCAGCTCCTTGCTGTAGAAGAGGGTGATGTCCTGCCCGATGAAGGACTGCTGGTCGTTGGCCAACACGTCGAAGATCTCCAGGTTGAGGGTGACATTGTACTTCTTGGCACAGCGCTCGGTGGGGATGTTCCAGACGGTGACGAAGGGGCGGTTGACAAGGACGGGGCCAGGCCCCCCAGCGTGGGCCGGGGCGGGCAGGAGCAGCAGGAGGACCCAGCAGGACCACCCCGATGCCATTGTGCCGGCAGGCGCAGGATGGGTGCCAGAGCTGCTTGGGGAGAGCTGAGACAGGCTGAGACCTCAACGCTTTTATCCCCAGCCCAAGCTGGGGCTGGCATTAATCCACACCCCCGTCCCCGAGCAGTGCCAGTCACCCAGGGTCACCTCTCCCACCTCCTCACGTGAAGTCCCCAAAGTTGTCAGCAGCCGGAGCCCAGCACGGTGTCCCCGGAGCAGGGACAGCAGCGTGCCAGGGACTGGCGGCGGCGGGCCCGGCTGGGGAGGAATGCGCAGAGTCAACACCCGGTGATGGGGCCGGCGATGAGCTGGACTGGAAAGACAAACAGACACGGACGGGGGCGGGGGGGCCCAAGGTCACGGTGACGGACATGGGCTGCGCCGGGCGGGTGCTGCTAGGGAAGTGTGGAGCATCGGGAGAAGGGCACTGCGGGGAGGAAGCCCACGGCATGGGGCAGGACCGGGCAGAACGCAGCCCGGGGAACAGTGGTGGCACAGGAGGGCACCGTCCACGGACACGCGTGGCACAGGACGGCACCTTCCAGGGACACGCACAGCGGCCGAGGGGTGCTGTGCCACGCAGGGTCGATCGTCCCGGCACCACGGGGCCGGGCCGTGTCCACGGGCGTCCCGAGGACGGGGCAGAGCCGGGAGCGGCCGCAAAGGGCACGGGCAAAGGCGCGGCCGGGCTGCGCCGGGGACGCTGTGGCACGGCGACGGGACCCACGCGAGGGCACCGCTGGGGGACA
>NW_010972584.1:1486427-1489136 GCF_000737465.1 Haliaeetus leucocephalus | reverse complement strand
GCAGCGCACCCCCCCCCCCGGGGCCCCCACCCTGGGGAGGCTATGCCTGGGAGAAGGGTTAGGTCCTAGGGGACCTGTACTGCGGCTCCCCCCGCCCCGTCCCCAAATCAGCCCACACCCCACTCGCACTCTGCCCAGCTTTATTCGAGGTAAAGCACTTTGGTATGGGGCAGCGCACAGGGGCTTAGCACCACACAGCACCCACTCCCTGCCCCCATGCCCCCCTTGCCCCCATCCCTCTCCTTATAAGAGAGGAGGGCCACCCCCCCCCCAACCCCCCCCTCCCCATCCCCATGGGGAGCCCCTGCCCCACAGCAGGGAGGGCAGAGGTGGGGCAACCACACAGCTCTTCCTCCCCCCCCCCGTGAAGGGCAGCCCCCCAAAACGAGCTACCTCAGAGGCAGGGTAGGGATATCTTAAATAGGTCCCCTCCAACACCACAGAAAGGGGGTGCCAGGGGGACCAGCTCAGTCCAGGGAGGGGTTAGTGCCAGCTTGCAAGCAGCAACAGCACCCCAAGTCCCAGCGGTGCCAGGGAGTCAGGGGCATCGCTGCGGGGGCCAGCAGGCACCTGGCAGCCGCTGCCCTGCCAACCTTGGTAGCAGTGGCAGTGGAAGTGGGTCCGTAGGAAGAGGATGTCAGCTGAGGACAGCTGGCCCTCGGCCCAGAAGAGGGGGTGCTGGGGGTGGTCCTCGTCCCGGTGCCGCAGCTGGAAGCTGGTAGAATTGAGGTGGAGGAAGACATCGGCGGTGCTGTCCTGGCGCAGGCAGCGGCCCCGACCCTGGCACAGCACCGTGCTGCAAAGCTGCGCTGCCGTCGTGACATTCACAATGTAACGGCCCAGGTCACCCTCCAGGTAGTTCTTGATGATCTGGCACGAGTCCTGGGGAAAGGGGGGGGATCAGGGGCATGTTGGGGTACCCCAGGGAGAGAAGCACCCCAGATGGACAGGACACCCCAGCCTTGAGCCACTGGTCCCCCTCCGGGAGCCAGTGACTCTCCATCCATCATCTACCTCCCCAAAAGCATGCTGACCCCAAACCTACCCGGTTTTTGGTGTAGTCCGCGTCGCCCCAGAAGATGGCCCCAGCTGCACCCAGCGCCGCGCTCTCTCCAATGGTGGAGATCAGGTCCGGCTGCAGGGACAGAGCCCAGTTAGTGCCCACAGACCCCACACAGCACCCACACCCCCAGCACAGTGTGCCCCAAAGAGCCCACTGTGGGGTCAGGGAGGCAAGACCCCATCTCTGCTCCAGGCCACGGGGAAGAGGGGACTGTCCCAGCTCTTTGGGGACAAGGCTCCCCACCACTGCCCTCCTCCTCCCCGGGGGGCTGAGCCAGCACAGCACAGGGACTATGGGCTCACACAGCCCAGGGTCCTGGCTACCAGGACCCAGGAGTCCTGCAGCACCTCCCAGGTATTTCCCTGCTGATGGTGACCATTGGTGTGAGTCCTGCTGCCAGACACCTCACCCATAATGGGGGTAGTTCAAGGCACCCCATCACCCACCCACAGAGGGGCTGAGCTGCGGGTACCCACACCGTGACCCCCCCCTTGGAGGAAGAGAGGCAGGGCTGGGCAAAACTCCTGGTCATGGGGCCAGCCCCGCACCAAAGGGTGCTGCTCCCCACCCCACCAAACCACGAGGTGCTGGTAGCACCGTGAGGGTGGACACCAGCCTCCAGAGCCACCCCGCTCCAGGGGAGTGAGATGGGACACGGGCAGAGGGACCACCTCTGCTGACCCCAGTGCCCAGGTGCCCGGGGCTTGGGACAAGGACATCCTGGTGGCACAGCCCTACCTGGCTGAGCACGTCCAGCTTGCGGATGTAGGTGGGCCGGGTGTAGACAAAGACGGGCAGAGAGTAGCCATCATGGTGCTGCTGCGAGATGCGCATGGCTTCCATCACCCGCGCTCGCACAAACTTGCGGCTGTTGGGGGTGGAGGCCAGGAGCAGGTCGAGGTAGATGGAGGGGTAGAGGGCCATGCTCTCCTTCCAGAGCCACGCCAGCTGGTCGTTGCGCGTCTTCTCCACGTCCGGGCACTGCCCGGTGTAGCTCTCCTTGTTCTTGCTGTAGTCATGGTTGTAGCAGTCGGGGAAGAGGTAGAACCCCCAGAGCTGCTTGGGTCGGAAGCTCTTGGCCACACGCAGCGTGCGCACCATGAACTGCCGGGCGGCCGACTCGAACTCGAACACCGCCTGCTTGTTCACCTCCTCGCGGGACCAGGTGGGCTGCCGCTGGTACGTCGGCTGCCGCTGGTACACCAGCTGCTGCGATACCTCCCGGTAGATGTCCTTGGGTTTCCAGTTGCGAGCCCAGATGGGCCGCCACTCCTCCCAGTCGATGATGGCCAGCCCCTCCTTGGTGGGCGAGCGGATGTACTTGCTGATGCCGTCCTGGAGCCGGGCGAGGTGCTCGGACAGGCTGCTGTTTTGGGGGACGCCGCCGTTGATGGCCACGCGCTGGCTGTTGTAGTAGGGGTAGAGCCCCAGGCGCTCCTTGTAGAAGATGGTGATGTTCTGCCCCACGAAGCCCTCGTTGGGGGACGCTTGCAGGTCGAAGATGCTGAAGTCGAGGGACACGTGGAAGCGGGGCTTGCAGTCCTGGGTGGGCACGTTCCAGGCCACCAGGAAGGGCCGGCGGGTGAGCAGGGGGGCGGCCGACGGCTTCTCGGGGGGCTGCCGGGCCAGGGCCAGCAGGGCCAGCC
>NW_010972584.1:1477995-1485652 GCF_000737465.1 Haliaeetus leucocephalus | reverse complement strand
GGGTGTGTGTGTCCCCAAAACGGTGGTAACCCCAGGACGGTGGTGACCCTAAAATGGTGGTGACCCCGGAACGGTGGTGACCCCAGGCTGGTGTCCCCAGGATCAGCTTGTCCCCAAAATGGTGGTGACCCCAGGCTGGTGGTGACCCCGGAATGGTGGTGACCCCGGAACGGTGGTGACCCCAGGCTGGTGTCCCCAGGATCAGCTTGTCCCCAAAATGGTGGTGACCCCAGGCTGGTGGTGACCCCGGAACGGCGATGACCCTGGGATAGTGTCCCCAGGATCAGCTTGTCCCCAAAATGGTGGTGACCCCAGGCTGGTGGTGACCCCGGAATGGTGGTGACCCCGGAACGGTGGTGACCCCAGGCTGGTGTCCCCAGGATCAGCTTGTCCCCAAAATGATGGTGACCCTGGAACAGCAGTGGCCCTGGATTAGCGGTGACCCCGGATTAGCGGTGACCCCGGGATGGTGTCCCCAGGATCACCTTGTTCCCCAAATGATGGTGACCCCAGGCTGGTGGTGACCCCAGGGCGGTGGTGACCCCGGAACAGCAGTGTCCCCAGAACAGCGGTGTCCCCTGGGCAGTGCGGCCCCCTTGTCCCCCCCCAGGCAGGACGTCCTGTGCGGGACCGGGGGAATCAGTGCTGCTGACTCAGCCGCGGCCCCACCGGTTTCCTGCCCGGGGGGACACACAAGGGGGCCACAGGGGCAGCGGGGCTGGGGGAGGCGGGGGGCTTCCTTCCCGGGGCACCACCGAGGCTCCGGCGGGTTCCTCCGGGTGGGCAGCGGGACAGGCAGGGCTGAAGGACCAGCCGTGTGGTGGTCCCCATGTCCTGCCCGTCCCCTGCCCGCTCTGGCCAGGGCTGGCCCTGGCGGGCTGGGGGCCATCGGGGTGCCCCCGCAGAGGAAGCGCCGGGGGCCAGAGCGTGAGGGTGTGCCGGGGCCGCTGGGGGAAGGAAACAGGGTTGAATCTGCGGAAGCGTTCCCCAGCCGCCCGTCAGCTCCCCGGAGAGCGGGTGGGAGCGCTGAGCCCGGCATTGTTCGGTGCCGGCCCTCGGTGCCGGCGGTGCCAAGCCCAGGGCCGCTGGCACCCGCAGATGGCTCCCATTAGTGGGACCCGCTTGGGTCTCAGCTTTCACGGCAAAGCTCCCACCAAGGGGGTGACGGTACCGCCGGGGACGGGCACAGCGTCCGGTCTGGCCGCTCCGAATCTGCGCTGCACCCCACAGCTCAGCCCGGCCTGCGGGCAACGGGAGAGGGGCAGGGAGGTTCGGCCACCGGCCGGGCGTTGGCTGCCAAAACCCTCCGGAGAGAGATTGTGGGGAGCCAAGAAATCCCAGCGCTGGCGGGCGCTGCCCTTCCCCTCCGGGTAGTAAACAGGCTCCCTTCGCCTGCGGCAGAAATGCCTAAAATTTTCCATCCTCCACGGCCTTGTGGGCCGAAGGTAACCAGACCCGCCGGCAGCCGGGTGGCCGAAGGGGTCACAGCTTTCCGCTGCCGGGAAGGCTGGAAGTCCTCAACCCAACACAGCTTCTCGCTGCCGTCCCCTCAGGAGGGCTCAGCATCGCCTGCCTCTGTTTCCCTCCTCCCTTCCCACATGGAAGACCCTGGATTTTGGGAGGGGGCAGCTGGACAGATCCAGCCTCCCCTCTCCCGTCTCACCCCGCTGAGCGCGATGAGGGGTGGCTACAAATCCCTCACGGATGCCGGATAACGGGGCGTGAGTCACATCCGCTCGTGCCAGACAGGTCCGGGCAAGGTGGGAGACGAGCTCGGCTTGGGGATGGAGCAGCCGCAGGGCCAGGAGGGGAGGTCGGCACCTGCCTCTGCCCTGGACCGGGTGCTGCGGGCACGGCCCTGCCCTGTGGGCAGCAGGAGGGGGACTGGGGTGACCCCAGTGGACACAGAGATGCTCGCGGGGCTGACGAGCCACAGCCACCGCCTTGTTTAATTAACCTCACCGAGACCTACCACCCTGCGCAGCCACCCAGTCCCCCTAAAGGCCACCACGATCTGTCCCTCCTGGGGTTGGGACCCCAGGCAAAAGTCCCAAAGCCTCGTCCCCCGCAAGCCAAAGTGCTGGCAGGACACGCCGCACCACTCTCTCATTACAGCTTTCGTCAGCAACTCATTTCCGAGCCGGCTTGCGCGGAGGAAATGATGAGAGGTGGTGGTGGCTGCAGGAAAACATTTGCAGGGCTGCCGGGGGCAGGACACAGGGCACAAAGTGAGATCACACTCGCCCCATGGACAGCCAGCACCACTTGGAGGGACAGGCAGCATCCTGGCACGGGGTCATGCCGGGTTTGAGAAAGTCGTCAGGCCCCGGTGATTAATGAGGCACTGATTTGGCGGGGCAGGCGATGAAGGAGCAGACAAGCAGATCCTCCCCCCGCTGCAGGGATCGGGCAGAGGGATGGGAAGAGGTCGGCTTGAGGCTGGGCTGCCCAGGACGCCCTGGTCCCTCGCTGCCTCCCAGGTCCCTCCAGACCTCCCTCCCCACATGGGAGGGGAGAGGGGCCCGAGCTCCAACGCTTTGGGGCTGAACAAGAAAATTAAATATATTTATACAAACACATTTTAGTTATATACGTAAAGGATGTCACAGCAGCTACAAGCACAGTCACAGCCCGACAAAGCCACCAACTCCTGCCAGCACCGTGTGCCAAACTGGAGCACCTGGAAACGGCCGTGACTCGTGGCTCCTTCACCACCAGTTCAGCCACATGTGCACAAACGCCCACCTCCCGAAAAAACAGGGGGCTCAAAGTGCCAGCAGCAAACAGACCGGCACGGCAAAGCCCACCTCCCCTCGGGTCTCCAGCATCTCCTTCGTCTGCCCATGGACGCAGCTGCTTGCTCACCCGCCCTCTCCAGTAAGACAGCTCTTGGACTTGCAGGCTCTACAAATAATTTTATTGAAATTTAACAAAAGTGGACAGATGCACTGGGAGGAAGGACCATAAATAGTGTACGTTTCCCAAACCCACGGGTCCTACCCGCACGCTAGAGGAGCAAGGAGCCTAGTGTGAGTGAGTATGGTTCAGCTATACATCTACAAGGGAAAGCACGACATCGCACAGAAATCGTTTAAAAAAAAAAAAAAATTGAGAGGAAAACTTTCCTTTTTTTTTTTTTTGCTTGCTCCAACACCACAGTGGACACAGATACTATTTACAGCGACCTTCACATTTTTAAGATCCCTCCAGGTGCTCCCAAGGCCCTGCTGCTGCAGGAGGGCTGGAGGCCAGGGGAGGGGAGGGGGCCCGGCGGGCTGGCTGCTTGGGGGACCAGCCTGGGAAGAAGTGGGGCAGGACGCGGCTTGTTGGCAGCCTGCGGAGGTTCGCTGCTGCTCTGGTGACACAGAGGGGGGTGGAAGGGGTGGGAGGAAGTGTGTTTTTTGGGGGGAAGCATGTTTGACACCCTGGGGGAAGGGTGGGCAGCCTGTCAGGGAGGACAAAAGCATCCTTGCTAAGCCGGTCTCAGTCTCTGCCCCCCCCGGGGTTCCAGCCTTGCCTTGTCAGCAGATTTTTGGCCGGTAGCCAGGCGAGGGGCTCCCTGTTGGGGAGGAAAACGGCACCGGCCCCCTCCCCGCTCCTCCTCCGCCTCCCCCCCGTGCCCAAGGCGGGTTTGGTGCAGCTTCCCGCGCCCTCAGACAGCAGTGGGGCAAGGTGGCACAGACAGCCCGGCCACGGCTTTCTCTCCTCTTCCTGGGGGCAGCAGCTCCTGCTCTCCTGCGGAGCCCGAGGGATGCCCTTCCCGGGGAGATCCAGCCCGGGAGAAACTCGAGAGCAGGTGGTGCAAATAAGAAACACTTCAGTGGGGGATTGTTTTAAGACAAGACTCTTTCAAGCAAGCAGGAGAACAAAAGATGTCAAAAGAAGCGCCCAGCATCACAGTGTAGACGGGCTCCCTGCCGGAGCCTTGCCCTCCTGCTTCCCTGCCCAGTGGCAGCCAGAACATCCGCTTCACCCTTCGTGCTCGCTCCTGTTGATGGGAACAGCGGGTGGGGGGACGCGGAGGGAAGAGGGGGGACGCGGAGGGAAGAGGTGGTGACAGGAAGACGGCAACAGCCACGCCGCTGTTATCTCCCTGAAGCTGAGAATGTGGCCCCACGCCCGGGCGGCTCTCAGCGGGCAAGGGGATGGATACATCCAACGTAGATGTTGACAGGGCTGGCAGCCAAGTGCCAGCAGCTTAAATTAAAAATCGAGGTAGCAAACGTCTGAAGTGCTTAGAAAGTAAGTTCTGGAACGAAAGAGGAGGAAAGCCGAGCTGGCTGCTGCGGGGAGCAGGCTCTGACCCAGTTTAAAGCTGTGCCTGCTGCCCCATGGCCGGTCCTCCTCCGCCTGCCCGCCCCGGGGGGCAGTCAAGCAGGGAGGCAGTGGATCCCAGCGCTGGCAAGGGGCGGTACGAGTCAGGCCTTTCCCTGGCCCTGCAGCAGCTGGCTCGGCACCCCAGGGCCTGCACGCAGGGGTGAGAGGTTTTTTGGTGCTGCCAAGGCGACCTCAACCTTCTCAAGCGGGAGGAAAGAGGAGAAAAGAGCAAGACCTTCCGAGACGGAGCAGAAAGCCTCCCTTTAAAGTGCATCACATCTCTCCTCCTGCCACCGGCTGGGACATGGGAGGAACCATAGTTCACATCGCCAGGGAGATTTCCAAGCCAGGGCAGGCACACCGATCGATTGTTTTAGGGGGACGGGGAGCAAAGAGATGATTTCCTTCCTGCTTGGCTCTGTCCAGGCCCACCCCACCAGGAGGTACGTTCAAGACGGCACCAGGGGCAAGGACGTTACGAGGAGATGTCTTGCCCAGCAGCCCGACCCCACAGCGGGCGAAGGACGGCACTCAGCAGGAGCCAGCTTGCTAACGGGGGAGGCAAGTCCGCTGCAGAGCTGGGGACCTCGCTGCTGCCAGCAGCGGCCACAGACCGCAGAGATCTCCTGCGGGCAGAGAGACTGCAGGCAGCAGCAAAGCCAACCTCCCCAGAGCCGGCATAAGCAGGGAAACGCACAGGGGGAAGAGACCGAGGTCCAAGATAGAGGCATCTGATCTCCATCCCCTTCCCAAGAGGAGCGCAGCAGCCAGCCGGATGTGCTTCAAGACCGGCCACCCTCGGCCTGCCCCGTTTATCCTCCATCAACAGACCCATCCAGGGGAGCATCACATAACACCCACGTCAAGCGACACACTGCAACACTGGCCATCTAACCACCGGGCCTGAGGGACCTCGGGGCCCCGGGCAGCGCATTACCTTGTCCTGGCTCTCTCTGGGCCGCATACCTGAGAAGCAGGGGATTTTCTCTGGCGAGAAGTGCAGGCTCGCTCTCCCTTTAACAGCTCAAACACAGCAGCTCGTTTGCAGTTCCAGTTACCCATCAAACGTCGGCTAGAGGCTACAAAAGGTATTTTAGTCTTCTGACTCAAGCGAGGATATTTTTAAGCAGTCGTTGCACGAGGTCACCCATCTCCTGCGAGGAGCGCTAGCCAAGCCTAGCCCAGCCTGCTCCGTCCTGCCTCACCTCCAGGCGAGGGGAGAGCCGCCGTCCCCGCTGCGCGCCCAGAGTCCTCCTCAGGTGGGAACACGACGCAGCCTCGCCTGGTGAGGCTAGGAGCGGTGGGGCAGGGCCTCCCGCCCGCGGGCAGCAACGTCTGGTAACTCACACCTCGCAGATGATCACCGGGAAATCCACGTGAATGCGAGGGTGCTCTAGTTTCACTATGCCCTGAAAGAAGAGTCAGAGTGGTGAGCAGAGGAGATCACCAAACAACAACCCCAAGCCCTGTGAGTAACCCTGTACTACAGAGGGCACCACGCCCTCGAGGAACAGGAGTCCATAAAGCCGCCGTGACAGTGACACCAGGTACGCCTGAACAGCGGCATGCAAAGCGAAAGCACTTTGCCCTTCGAACTTGTCCCTGGAGAGCTGAGGGCGGCGCGGCTGGCTGCCACACATGGCGGGTCTGGAGCTCAGCAGAGCGAGAAAGGAGGGAGCTGCTCTGCCAGGCACTGCCCGTGCAGCAGCTGGTGCGTGACTGGCAGATATTGGCCGTCTGGGCTTTTCATCCGGCACCTTTCATTCACGGGATTTAAAAGAATGAAAAGAGCTCTCAGAGAGAAAGCAGCCAGGGCAGCTGGCACACAAGAAAAGCAGCTTTCTATCCAGAGGGGAGGCTGCTGAATGCATGCTCCCTCCACGCCAGCCACAGGCGCCATTCCCATGCTCCGTCCAAGCCTTCTCCTGTTACAGCACTGGGAGGACCTGCTGGCAGGTGGGGGGCTGGGGCTGGAGTTGGGGCTCGGGGCTGGGCCTGTACTCGCAGAGCCAGAGAAAAGCCTGGGCTAGCGAAGGGCTATTTAGTGCCGATATCTGTTCTCTCCGGCTCAGACGAACTTTCCAACCAAGTGAGTTTCAACCCACATCGAGGAGGGTTAGGAGGCAGTCCCACAGCCTGAGCCTGCCTCTGCAAGAAGGCCAGCCTGGGGAGCAGTGCCGAATCCTTCCCCCCCATAACTGCCTGTGTGGTGCCCAGAGGGGTCCCACCCTCCTGGAGGGCTGCTCACCCCTCAGAGCGCACCAACAGCTTGCTCCAGGTGCTCGCTAGAGCCGTGCCTTTCTGCTTACTTTGGAAAGACTCCTGCAGGGTCTCTCTCCAGCCCTGGTTTGATCCTCCCTTTTCTCCATTTATGCCCCCAGCAGCTTCCATACATGCAGGCTATCCTTCTCCTGCACCGAGACCCTCAGCTGGTGTCCCAGCCCCTTCCTGGCTTCACCCCAGTTGCTTATTTTAAGAGGAGACTTTTGCAAAGTGAGGTGCAAAACGCATAGCTGTCAACACCACCATCAGTACTGAGCAGCCGGGGAAAACACGCGCACTTGCGTCAGCAGGTGATGGACTTTGGCTGCTGCTCCCGAAGCCATGGCCCAGCCCTCCACAGCGATGTGACACCAGCTGAGCAAGCGCAGCACCCCACAGCTTGGGGAAGGTAGTCAATGATGGGACACCACGGCTGTGCATGGCTGCCTGGCACTCTGTGCCCCACAACACACACCCAGCTGAGCTATCATCCCCAGCCTGGCAGCTCTAAAGGGCTGAGGCATCGCTTCTCTCTGGAAAGGGGGGCTGGAGGGTGTCACCAGCTCTCCCTCTCCTGCCACAGCCTCACTAGGTGGCACGGGTGTAAGCCAGGACACACAGGAGCCACGACTCTGAGGCTGACGCTGCAGGGAGAGCAGAAAGCCTTTGCCTTCCCGGCAAGAAGATGCCTCGAGGGAGAAGGCCCATGTGCAATGCTGGGACTTCAGCTGTCACCGTGGTGCGTTGGCACTTGCTTTCCCCCACCCTTCTCCCCGCGCTACCTGAGGTATCAGGTTCTTGTGGATCCTCTTCAGCTTGGCGCGCTTCCTCCCATTCTTGGTAACGATTGTCTCCTCGTAGAACTCGTGGGCGAGGTCCCCATCCTCATCGTAATACATGGAGCTGCCGAGAGGAAAGGGGAGCTGGCTAGGTAAGAGCCTGCCGACCGCTGCCGGCTTCCTGCGCCCCGAGCAGGGGACGGAGCCGGGACAGGCCGGCACCACCAGCCCTGCGAGGCCTGCAACGACCACCCGCTGCCGGCTCAGCCGCTGCCGGGGGCTGCCCTCTCGTCCCCCCC
>NW_010972584.1:1475474-1477815 GCF_000737465.1 Haliaeetus leucocephalus | reverse complement strand
CGCTGGCTGGCCGCGGGCGCGGTCATCGCGGTCACCCCGGGGTGCGCGTGGCCAGAGCCTCCTGCATCTTCTGGCGGCAGCGAGCGTAGCGGTGCCGCAGCCGGCGCACGTGCTCTTCCTCCTCCCGCTGCAGGATGCGCAAGAAGTTGTGCAGCTCCGGCAGCGTGAAGGCGTCCCACTGCGGGCACACGGGCTGCCATCGCGACGGGGATATGGCATCGCCCCCCGCCACGGCCACGTCCCCCGTGACGCGCAGCCGCCGGTCCCCACCCCGTCCCCGCACTCACGTTCACCTCCCCGGTCTCATTCTCCTTCAGGACGAAGCTGAGCACCTTCTCGCTGGGGCCGGCCAGCAGCCGCAGGCGCAGGGGCTGCTCCTCATCAGCCAGCTTCCGCAGGTACACTGCAACGGTGGCCGCGCGTCACGGGGGGGACACCGCCACAGGGATGTCACCACCATGGGGACACTGCCACTATGGGGACATCACTGCCACTGTGGGGACGCTGCTGCTACAGGGATGCTGCTACCCCGAGGATGCTGCCACTATGGGGACATCACCACCACACGGGACACCACTGCTATGGGGGACGCTGCTGCCAGGGGGGACATGCCCGTGGTGACAGGGGACACTGCGGCCAAAGGGGGATACCACTGCTACAGGGATGCTGCCGCTATGGGGACGCTGCCGCCATGGGGATGCTGCCGTTATGAGGGCATCACCGTGGGGGACATCGCTGCCATGGGGATGCTGCTGCCATAGGGGACAGCCCCACAGCCACTGGTGACACTGCCACCAAGGAGGATAGCACTGCAGCAGGGATGCTGCCAGTATGGGGACACCGCTGCCACAGGCAACACCGCTGCCACCATGGGGAAGCTGCCAGTATGGGGACACCGCTGCCAGGGAGGACACCACTGCCACGGGGATGCTGCCACCCTGGGGGACACCGCCACCCTGGGGACATCGCCACCACGGGGCCACCACCACCACCACGGGGGCACGGTGACCACTGCGGGGACAGGGCTGCCCCGGGGCACTACCTTGCTCATCCTTCTCGGACCTCTCGAAGAGGGCAAACTTGCGGGGGTTGTCGACGACGGTGAACTTGCGGAGGAGGGCGTCGATGACCTCGCTGGCGCGGGTGTGCGAGAGGATGTGCAGGTGCTTGACGGTCCCCTTGGGCAGGTAGAAGGACGTGCGGCGCTTCACCCCCTGGGTGCGCGGCCCCTGCCGCCCCGCCTGCAGGGAGGGGACCCGCTTGGTGGCCGGCACCGAGACGGGGCGCACCAGCTTCAGCTGCACCTTGATGAAGCCGGTGTAGGAGCCGTCCTTGTTCTGGGAGACACCGGTGCAGGGACGGTGAGCGGGGCCAGGGCAGGGCACCGTGACCCCCCCCCCGGCCCCGCGGCAGCCCTGTACCAGGCTCATGAAGAGGTTGCTGTTGATCTGGCTGTTGTACTCCTTGATCCGCTGCTCCACCTGCGCCTGGTCCAGCTCTGTCTTCTCCCACTCGCTGGGCTCATCCTGCACAACAGCGGCCGGGCTGAGTGGCGCTGCGGCCGCGGGGGACCCCTCCGCCTGCCCCGGTGTCCCGCCGCCCCCCAGCCCGCCCCGAAACACCGGCTGACACACGAGCGGGCGGTTGCGTGGGGTTGCATCAGCCCAGCTGGCGCTGAGCTGGGCTGTGCCGGGGAAGCGCGGCTGAGCTCATCACCGTCCCAGCCCTGCTCCGGGGACACCGGCATCGGCCACTCCCCCACCCCTCATCCCTGGGGCTGCAGGGGTGGGCGAACCTGCCACAAGGACACCCCGGGGCCAGGCATCCCCTCCCAGCACCCCAGATCAGAGAGACATCCCCAAGGCAGAGAGCCTGGCACCAGGGTGGTGGGGCAGGCTGGGCGCCTGTGGGGACACCCCAGGATTCAGGGCAGGAGGGCCGGGTTGGGGGTGCAGCCCGCCCGTGCCGCCGGCACCCCGCTTCAAAGCGCCGGCCCCACGCAGGGGATACCCAGGCGTCCTGGCTCAGCGTTCCCGCCGCCGGCACCCACTAATGAGTATTTACACGGGACCGCGGAGCTGCCGCGCAGAGCCGCACGTGTCCCCACGGTGCCGTGGGGCTGGGGAGCACCCGGGCTCCTGGCCCTGATGGCCACCCCGCAGCATGCAGGCGCTGCCGGACCCTGCTGGGGTCCCCGCGGGATGGGGACGGCTGTGAGGCTGCCCTGGGGGGGCTCACCCCGGCACCCCCAAGCACTGTCCTTCACCCCCTCCGGGAGCAGCTCCAGCCCCAGGGGGCCATGGGGCAGCCGTGCCAAGCAGCAAAGCCCCACTCACCCCAC
>NW_010972584.1:1474978-1475196 GCF_000737465.1 Haliaeetus leucocephalus | reverse complement strand
CTTGCCCCACAGCAGGGCCATGCTCAGCCCCACTCACCCCACAGCAGGGCCATGCTCAGCCCCACTCTTGCCCCACAGCAGGGCCACGCTCACCTCCAAGACGGGACCACCCACACCGCACGTTCTCCCCACGGCCAGGCGACAAGCGGCCCGGCACCAAGCCCACCCTCGCCCCCTCCCCCCCAGCCCCGGGGAGGGGTGCACTCCCCGCGGCTGAC
>NW_010972584.1:1472763-1473898 GCF_000737465.1 Haliaeetus leucocephalus | reverse complement strand
CGGGCCAGGCCCTACCACGTTGGTGTCCTTCTCCAGCGCCTGCTCGCTGCCATCGTCCTCGTCGTCGGCGCCCGGGGGCCCGCGGCCGCCCAGCCGCACCAGGGCCCGGCAGCGGTAGTGGCAGGTGAAGCTGCAGTCTGGGGACGGGGACAGGATCGGTGCCCCCCCCGCCGGTGGCAGGGGCAGCGACTGTGCCGGCGAGGGTACCGGCGCCCGGCGGGGCAAAGGCTGGTGGCGCGGTGCCGGTACCGGTGCCGGCTGCCTGCCCGTGCTGCGCCGGTGCCGGGGGCCCGGGCGGCAGCGCCCACGTGGGACACGGTGCTGTGCCAAGCTGCAGGCCGGTACCGTGGTGCCCGTGCTCCCTGCCTGGGCTGGCCAGTCCACCAGTGGGTGCCTGACGGCTGGGATGCTCAGCATCCGGTACTGGGACACCCAGTGTCTGGTATCAGGATGCCCGGTACCTGGTGGGGGTGCCCGGCACTGGGATGCCCAGTGGCCAGCATGGGTACCCGATGCTGGGACATCTGGTGCTCGATGTGGGTGCCCAGTACAGGGATGTGCGGTGCCTGGGCAGGGTATTCGGTATGCCCAGTGCCCGGTGCATGTGCCCAGTACTGGGACATCCAGTGCCCAGTGGTGGTGCCTGGTGCCCAGAGGCCTGGTGCCCAGTGGGGGGGCCCAGTACCCAATGGGGGTGCCCAGTACCGGGATTGTGCCCGGTGCAGTTGCCCAGTACCCAGTGGGGGTGCCCGGTACCGGGATGCCTGGTGCCCAGTGGGGATAACTGGTACCGAGAAGCCGGTGCCCAGCACTGGGATGCGTGGTACCTGGTGGGGTTGCCCAGTACCACGACGCCCGCTGCCCGGTGTGTGCGCCCAGTCCCGGGATGCCCACGCCCGGCGGGGTTGCCCGGTCCCGGGACGCCCGGTGCCCGGTGGCGGTGCCCGGTGGCGGGATGCCCGGCGGGGGTACCGGGAGGCCCGTTACGCGGCGCGGTTACTCACGGCGGCACTGGAGGCTCTTCCTGCCGCCGCCCCAGACGAAGTCCCCGCAGAGGTCGCACCAGGTGTGGAGCCCGCGGCGCCGCGGCTCGAAGCGGTGCCCGGCGCCCGGTGCCGCCGTCAGCCGCGGGTCG
>NW_010972584.1:1460886-1472335 GCF_000737465.1 Haliaeetus leucocephalus | reverse complement strand
GCTGGGGAAGGCGGAGGGGGGGCCGCTCCGGCAGCCCCGCTTTCTCCGCCACCTCTCCCAGGACCGGGACGAGCCTCGCCCCGTACCTCAGTTTCCCAGCGGGGAAGGGGGCTGGGGGAAGCTCTGGCAGCGGGCGAGAAGCAGCCAAAGCTCTCCTGGAGAGCCTCCGCGTTCAGTCCGGCCAGGGCTCGGAGTAAACTTCTCGCCCCGAGCTCGGGCCGCTCGGCCGGGGCTGCAGCCGGAGCAAGATGGTTTCCTGCCTGCTGTCACAGCTCCTGCAGCAGCAGCGCTGGTACAAAGGCTGGTTTGGGGGGGGGGGGGCTCTCAGGCACCCTGTTGGACCAGGAGATGCACAGCCATGCTGGCACTGTTAGCCTTTCCCAGCCGTGCTCAGATCAAGGCTCCAGCCCTTTGGCAGCAGCTGCTGGCTGAGGAGAGGGGGGATGCACCCCGAGGCACAGCAGGCCACCAGTAAACCCTGCAGAGAGATGCTGGTGGGCAGGGGGCCAAGCCCTCTGTGCTAATGTCACATCAACTGAGGGGGGGGGCAACTGTCCCTGCGAGATGGCAGATGACGAACACCCGAGAAACTCAGCTGCCTTTTCACAGCGAGGTGCTTGTGCTAACCACATCCTCTGCCTCCCTCCGTCGCTCTAAGACGTCGACCAAAAGATAAAAAGCTGCATGGAGGCCTTCTCGCCCCCTTCCCTCTTCCAGCTCACACGCCTGGGCTGCAGAAGGCTTGGTCCCTCTGGTAACCACAACCTTATCGGCTCTTTTTTTCAGGTTCTCTGGCATTTCTGTTGTTGCAGAGGGGAAAGACAGACTCACCCCTCTCCCTAGGTGCAAGCAAGGGGAGGAAGCGGTTTAGCATCTTCAGCTAGGAGAAAAAAAGCTGCATCAGGGTGCACAAGGAGGTTTATTGGAGAAGGCTGCAGGGTAGGGTGGTGGGAGAGGAGAGGCTGAGCCTGGCCAGCGCTGTCCAGAGCTGGGAGCAGGCAGAAGGGGTCTTTGACTGCTTCTCTTCTCCGGTTGCTGGGCTGCACACGCAGGGGGATCTTTCACCTTGCCAAGCTACAGGCCAGATGCCAGTCACTGCTTCTTTTACAGGTCGTCCGTGCTCCTCGGCGCCCCGGCCATCAGGTTGCAGGCAGCTTTGTGCTTCTGCCAGTGCTGGACCTGGCACGCCCTGCAGAGGGGAAGGCCGCCTCTCAGGGGCTCTGCTGCAAAGCAGGGCACCCGCAGCTTGAGCAGGGATGTAGCAGGGCCACATCCATCCCCGGGAGTGAAGCAGCAACAAGGACAAGCCCCAGCACCACGCACCTCTGGGCACTGGCGGGGAGCCGGCACAGCCCAGCCATAGCCCAACAGGGAGGTGAATGTGGCCCCCAGTTCTGGGGACTAAGACGGTTTAACGCCAGACCTTGCCAGATGGTTCAGGACCAGAGAAGATTTAATTTACTGCCATCATCCCAGCTGCCACATCCCAGCCTGTCACCTGCACCCCCAGAGCCACGGGTGCTTTCCTCCCCACTCCTGCCCCACCAAGGTGCAGGGGAGGGAGACAGTCTCACCATGGGAAACCCAGCCCGTCGCTGCTGGTGGTGCGGGCCCAGGCACCTCAGCACCTCACAGTGGCAACACAATGCTCACCAGCACCTCCTCCACCAGTGTCCCAGCCATCAGTCTCGCTGTAAGATTTGGAGAGGTATTTGCGGAGAGCCAGCAGTGCTGAGCAGCAGTGGGACCCCTGGCTTCCCTTGGCCCTTTCACAGCATCCTCCGGTGAGGTCTATTGTGCTCTGGGGAGCCGGGAGCACTGGGGGACTGCGGGGGGGCACTGGGGGGCTGCAGGGGACACAGGTGTGGGTAGTAGGGTTCCCTTACCGCGTGCAGTACCACTCGTTCCGGCAGCGAGAGCACCGCTTGGCCGCCTCTGTGCCACACACCCTGCAGCGGGGCTTGTCGGGGGCCAGAGCCTCTATCATATCCAGGCTGTAGGTCTGTGCCCACCTGCAGCAGGCAGAGAGGGGGTGAGGCTGCTCGTCAGGAACTGCTGACAAGCAGCAAGCTGTCCCCGCTGCACCCCGCCACTGAGGGGACATCCCCAGCCAGTACCACAGAGCCCTCCGTCCTCCCAGTGCTGAGTTCCAGCCCCTGCTAATGGGGATACTGGCTCCATTGGGCACCCTGTGTGCATGTGCCAGGGCCTTACCTGCGTGCCTGGAGCTTCAGCTCCTCCTCAGTAGGGCTGAAGACACGCTTCACCTGGTGCTTGGCGATGGCCTCCCACTTCCCTGTGTTTTTCTTGAGGATGTGGTCCCAGATGACAGGAACCTGGCGGGAGAGGCACAGCAGGAGGAAGGGGTGTTTGCAGCTTGACCGAAGGTGCTGTGGTATGGGGGTATTCGGGGGACGGGGAGGCAGCTGGACCCGGGCATGAGGAGCGTGCCCCCCGGGGAGGGTGAGTGGAGGTAGCATGTGCAGAGGTGAAGGCACAGGGAGCGAGGGTGTGCTTTTGGGTACACGGAGGGGACGGATCTGCTCACCAATGAGAGTTCATGTGAAATGAGGCAAAACCTTCGGGGTCCAGTTGGGAGCCGGCGTTCAGCCCCAAGGCTTGGGCTCCCGCACAGAAAGCCCTGGGATCTCAGCGCCCTGCATGCCGGCAGCAGCGCGAACCCCGTGCTTTGGAGCCGTTTGCCTGAGCAGATTTTTCCACTCGTCACTTCCCCGAAGACGAACACCCGGGGAAGGGCTAGCCCGCGTGAAAGGGAAAGCACCAGCCAAGAGCAGCGCGGGTTCAGGCTCTGGAGAGAACGATGCTGCTTCAAACAGCGCTGCCTTCTCCAGCAGAGTAAAAATAGCCAGGCCTGGAAGGGGAGGAGGCTGCTTGGGGAGCAGCCGAATGGAAAAAGGCCTTTTCAAAGCTTGGCTCAGCGACAGGGAGTGAGTTCACTGCTTTCTGGGCAGAGCGGGGAGCCCACGTGTGTGCTTCCAGCTGGCTCCCCCTGCCCACCTGCCAGGCTCAGCCCCAGCCCTTGGTGGAGGCAGGAGCAGCACCGGCACAAAAGCAGAGCTATGGTGAAGGGCAGCAGCCTGGGTGAGGTCCCCAGTGCGGCAGCTGCCTGTCCCACCGACACGCTGGCAGTCAAGGCACGTGGACTGAATCTCTAACCACCTCCGCCCTGCTGCCATCCCCAGTCCCAGCCGCTTGGCTTGCCGTCTGCAGCCTTCCCCAGCCCCGGTTCCCCCCGTGCCATGCCTCTGGCTCAGCTGCAGCCAGCTCCGGCCAGGGCACATCACCCTCCTCCCAGGCCATGCAGCCAGCCGCACTGGGGGCAGTGTGCTCCCACTCCACACAGCCCAAGTAGCTGCTGCCCGACCTACCCATCTGCTTCGGGAAGCGGCATGGGAGCCTCCAGCAGTGGGGAAGAGCCTCTGCTCTCCCAGCCATTCTCGGCTGCCTCTTTGCAGATCTGCCCCCACACACAATTTCTCCCCTCAGGTCACGAGAAGGCAGTAGAAACACTTTTCTCCAGAGATTACCACTGCACTGATTAAAAACCCCAAGAACCTCACACTGTTTGAAGACCCTCAGGGCCCAACTCCCAAGCCCCAGACATCAGCTGGGACCAGTGTGACTCCAGCCTCTACCACCAGACCTTGGCATCCCTCCGTTCACAGTGTGCCAAGCAGCCCTGGGTCAGCGCTGTAAAAGGGGACTCCTCCCTGGGGAGTCCAGAATTCAGCAGGAAAACACTGATAAATGTTAAATAAAGAGTTAATTGTTAAAACAAGCCAGGGGTTGTCTCTGTCCCATGCAGCCACCACCCCAGGGTCTCAATGCCATATGGAGAGCTGTTTATAACCCAGCATTTATGCCTTTAGATGCGACTGCTTGGCCACTGCGGTAGCAGGACAAGGCTCCCATGTCATCCACGGACAGCTTTGCTGGCAATAAGGGTGTAACTGTGAAACAGGTGCTTGGCTGCTTTACCAGGGCACCACCTCTCCAGAGCTGAGCTTGGTGGGAGGAAAAGGAGGTAGGGAGCTATCAGGCTTAAAGCAGAGCAGCTGGAGAGGTGGAGGAAGAGCCACAGGATACCTGCTCCAGGACAAGATCCTTTTTGGGGGGAGCTGGCTCTGTCACTGCGAGGTGGCTCAGAAATCTCTGCATCTCCACCAGGTTGGGCAGCTGATCAACGAGGACATCTGTCAGGAATGCACGGAGCTGCGGCCACGGAGGTGAAGAGAAGAGCGAATGGAGAGAGGTCAAGACAAGAGAGCCAGAGCTGGGGAAGAAGCATAGCAAGAGCAGGGATCTGTGGGGCACTGGCAGAGTGACCCATGGGGGTCCCACGAGGTGCACTCGTAAACACAAGCTTGGTTGCTGATGGCATGGTGACAGACCCTGCTGCTCTCCCACCACTGGCTCCTAGGAGCCCACAGTGAGGATGGGGAGAGATGCCCAGAGGTGCCTAGTGCTGGCAAGGTCCTACTCTGTGCTGCAGGGGCCATGGCCTTCGTGATGTAGGGTCGTACCTTGAGGAGCTGGCTCTTGTTGAAGCCATCGAAGTGGTATTTGCGCTGGCATTCAGGGCTGAGCAGGAGGTTGAGGAGGGCAAGCCACACCTGCCCATCGAGTTTGGTCATCTTCACCTGGTCTTCAGGGGGCACCACGTGCCACACACCATTCTCAAACTTCTTGAGCTTGCCTGAGGGACAAAAGAACACACGGCTCCAGGAAGAGACAGTGCTGCCTGAGGGAAGATAGCTCAGAGGTCAGGATGCTGGCCTATGCTCACTGCCTCATTTCACCACAGGCAAGCCCCTCTGCTTCAGTCTGCCTCAGTATCCCCACCCCTTTGCTCAGCATAGCAGCCTACTTGGTACTGACACAAGATGTTAGAGAGCATGAAAAGCATAAAGAACATGTATTAAAACAATACGGCTGTGGCAGGAACTGAAAGATCCCCGAGATATCTCCCTCTCTACTTGGCCAGGAGAGCACTGGTAGATGGTGGGGGAGCCCATGCTGCAACAACAGAGTGGCTGGAGAGGCATGTTTTCGGGTACTAGCGTGGCCAATACCCACTCTTCTAGAGTTTCTTCTGCCAGTGAAAGGCAGAAGTAGCATGAATGTAACAGAAGTGACAAAACAAGTTCCAGGAGCTACTGTGCTGCTCTGGGGGATGGAGGAGGATGTAACCCTGCATCTGCACAGCCTGGAAATGCCTTTGCACTCTTGTTTCTTTCCAGTCCCTCCCTCAGGGCCCTGGATCAAAGCTCCCTCTGACACCCCGAGCACACAGGCGGGGAGAAGGGATGTGTTTCCTGGCCGGAGGAGGAGGAAAGCTCCCACAGCCAGCTGGGCTCCTCTCGGCAGGCGCAGAGCCACATGCTTCCCAGCATCTCTTCCTCCCCTGCCCGTGCTGTGACCCCCCTGGTGCAGGGCTGGGGAGGGGAGTGCGGGTTCCCATGCCCCAGGCTGTGCCCCATCATTGCTCAAAGGCAGGCAGCGGAGAAACTGGGGAGCTGCAGGGGGGCACGCCTGGCTGCAGAGGTGCAGGAGGCAGGGCTGATGGCCGATGGGCACAACCTGATCAGAGCGCTTTGGCAAGAGAGAAGCTCAATGAACAGCAGCTTCAGGGCAATCGGTTTGCTGCCTGGGAGACCCCATGTCTGGTTCCAATTATTAGCGCTGTCCCAGAAAGGCGCAGACAGGCTGAGTGACACTCTGGTCTTTCTGTGTCCAGGACAAGACTCCTCGAGGAGCAGGTGGGCCTGGCAGATGTGCTACACTCCTGTCCTGTCCGTGATCAGCTCAGCCCTGTGTAAGGATCGGCTTTTGGGAGCACTGCTGGGTCCCCAGCCCAGCTGTGCTGCAGCTGCTTTCGAGCTGAACAGCTTTGGGCAGGGAGCACTAGTGAGGAGCAAGGGCAGGAGGCTGGAGGGGAGGGTAGAGGGGGAGCAGCTTTCTGCAGGGGCTCCTACAGCAGACATCTCAGTGGATGCAGGTCCCAGCATGCCGCCACGGCGCCACAGGTACCACGGGGCACGATCCGTACCTGCTTCCCGGCAGCTCCAGGGGCAATGTTCCACCAGCTCGACAAGGAGGCAGGGCAGGTTGTGGGTGTTCAGCATCCGTGTCAGCGCGCTCAGGGGCAGACTGGAGATGTGACAGAAAGGGTGAAATGGTGCTCACAGACAAATGCCAGAACAGATACAAATGCTCCCTCAGGCAACTGGGAGAGGCAGGGGAAAAAAACAATGATCTGGGTTCCCATGAGTACCAGGGAGCAGGGTGGAGTGCTGCTGCCTTTGCCTCCAGGGGCACAGTGCCACTGCCACCATGGATACAGCCAGCTGCTGAAAGGGGTCCAGGCACCCGCTGCAATGCCACAGGAATCTCAACCGGAGAGCTCGGCGCATGTCCTCTACTGCTCCTGGGCACCTACCTCTCCACCTGATCGGTGATGAACCGAAGCACGGACAGGGCTTTCAGGGAAATCTCAAACTCCATTGTCTCCGCCTGCTTCTGCAGCTCCTGTGGAGGGACAAGCACAGCCTCGGGATTCCAGGCCCCATTTCCCAGGAGCTACAGGGAGGCAAGGCTGTTGGCTGTGCATCGGTAACCACAGACTGAGGAAGAAACCAGAGCCCTGCAAAACAAACTCTGCTTCTCATCTCGACTGTGCCAGTGCTGCTTGTTTGCCAGGGCAGCCACAGAAATGCTTGCAGCCCACTGTTGCTCGTCCTTCATCTCCCTACCCCTAAAAGGTCACGGGTGGCTACTGGCACAGGGACACTCCCTGAAAGAGGCAAGTCCCAGACCGCTCCTCTCTCCCCTTCTGGGATCATCTTGTGGCCCATGGCCCTGCAGAGACCTGTGAGGTTGAGGGAGGGGGGAGCTGCATGATCAGCACAGGAACCAGAGGAGGAGGAGGAGGAGGAGAGAGAAACGTGGCCCTGCAGCAGTTGCAGTCCTACATCCGCCCCTCCTGGATCTGCCTCTCCCCTCTAGCTTGCGTACAGCCAGCTAGAATATCTGCCTGTGGTTATCCCAGCCCACAGCTATGCCATGCTTTCCAGCCACCCGGCCTCCTTCCCTTCCCAGGCAGCGTGGACACCCCGTTCATCCCCCACGTGCTCAGGCTAATGGTCTGACCACCCTCTGACTCAGCCTCTTTCACGAACATCAGGATGGCTAGCCTGAGAGGTGCCAAGTCCTTCTCCCTGGCCCAGGCAGAGCTTCTCCTCTCCAGTCCCAGATTCTCAGCAGCTCACATCTTCATGTGCAGAGCACTGACCTCAGCAACTCAAATTTCTCTAAAGCGCCACTGCAACAGTTCCCTTCCAAATTCCTGTGGTAAGAAGCCTTGCGCTCCCCCGTGCCGGTGCCCCACACGCTACTAAGAAAGCCTTATGGGCTCTTCCCCGCAACCTCCCTCTCCAAACTCCCCCAGTGAGGCTGTTTCCTACAGCTCCTCCTGGTATCCAGACCTCATCTCTGCTGTCTTCAGGCAGGGACTATCTTTTGCCTGTGCTTCTGGGGGACAGCAGAACAGGTCCTGTTCCAGGGGTTACCACCATACACAGTCACAAAGGACAACAGGCTCCACAACATAGGAGACAGTAGGAACAGCTTTTTCATAGGGGGTTATTGTATGTAGAGTCAGGAGGAGCTGGAATGAATCAGAGGAAACCAGGCTTCTTAGGAGATGATTGCTTTTTAGAACCCTATTGGCTAGAAAAGGTCGTTTTTTTAACTTAAGCCATGTCAAAGCACTAACAGAGACAACCCCTTCCCCTCCCCAGCTGGGAAAACATTTCCTGGAAAACATCCCTATTGTGCTCTGGACCCCTCCACTTCCTTCCCTCTTCTGGAAGAGGAGCACGTGCTCAGGCAATGAGCCAAAGGATGGAGGCAACAGGGGAGGTACAGCCAAGCTTGCAGGCTATCACTTTAACCCTGCTTCTCCAGACACTCCTCGCGATGTCCGCAGTTTAAGGAGAAAACTCAAGGTGCTGAGAAGCACCAGAAGCAAAGAGAGCTCCTGCACTGGGTAGGTGTGTAGGGCAGCCTGGGAACACCTGACAGGGAACAGCTCTGGGCTCGCTGCTGGCCCAGACCAGCACAGAGAGGAGGTATTTCTCAGAGAGCCGAGGAAGCTGGGGGGAAACATATTAGGAAAATTCCTAGTCGTATCGTACATCGATTTGGGAAGGATCCCTCTCATGGTTAATCCTGGCTGGCTCCAGCAGCAGTCTGAGCTAAGGTGGTTTCACAAGCTCCAGGGAGACCTACCCACACAGCTTTCAAGAGCAACTGCAAATGGCCAAAACTCCTGTACCGAATATTTTGCCTATCAACCCTCCAGTGTGCCCCATCAGAGCTCTGACCACGTCCTGCAGGAAGCCTCAAGCTGGCACTGTCATAAGCGAGGGCGGAAGGCGGCTGCGGGGTGGAGGGAGGTGGGTGCAGCTGCTGGCGTGGACAAACACCAGCACCAGATGCCCTCTGAGATGGGTGGGAGGTGCTGGGGTTGCAGCCAAGGGGTTCTCCAAAGGAAGGTCCCCCTGTGCCTCTTCAGGCTGTCCACATCCTCCATCATACATGTCCCCAGTGAGCTATGGGACTTTTTCCTCACCTGCATGGACGAGGCGCTGGCCAGATCCTCGGCATGAAGCTCCACCGGGGTCACTGTTTGTCTGTTGGTGCTCCGAGCTGCGAGCAGGGTCAGTTTTCGGTGGCAATAATCAATTAAATCCAGAATGCTGTCCTCTGCTGACTCGCAGATCTCCTTCAGAACGACAAGAGTTTCATAGAGGGCCCAGCCCCCACAGCCATGGCTTTTCACCCCCAGGGGCTTTACACTGAAGAAAGCTGAACCTGCCTCCTACCTTGTAAAAAAACACTGTCTCCAAGAGGTTAATGATGGAGGCTTCGTGATGCAGCTGTAGGAGGAAAATGGCAAGAGTGAGGCAACAGTGGAGCAATCACCAGCACCGAGGACACAGGCAATGGGACCAGGAAAAGGGCTCTTCTAAGAAGCTGCTTGTGTAGTTATATTTGGCTCTTGGGCTTGCATTTGGCCACAAGTGATGTAATTTTCAAAAAAGCTCCAGTTTATGCAGTTCTTGTTAATATTTATGTTAATATGCCTATGACACTATAATATGCTAACAGAGAACCACACTTCCCGGCAGGCAGGGCTCTTCAGGGCTCTGTCCCTGTGCTACAGTGGCAGTACAACTGTAGCCCTCGGGCAAGCTGCCGCCCCTGGCACTGAGATGGGAAAGTGCTCTGCATGGCTGCACTGCTCTCACCCCTCTGGGTCCCAGGCAGACAGCCTTGTCCTGAGACTGGGAACCACAAGATAACTGCCTCTAGGCAATGCTGCAGACAAATGGCTGCCCAGGGAAGACAACACCTTACCCTGGACTGAAAATGGGCTAAAACTTCCAAGCCTTGGGCAAATTTCCCTTAGGTCAAGGGCTGCATCTCCACAGGGAAGTCCAGCTCCCGAGATCACTCCCTTGCTAAGAACGGCCCAAGGGACTGCTGCTCCCAGGAGCTCAGTAAGAAAAAGCTACGCTTTTCTTAACCCAGAGGCACATAACCTCAGAAACCCCTCTGGTTAGAGGTGCCAGAGAAAAGCAGTGCTCAGAGGGGGGCAAACACCCCAGGGGTGTTGCTGCCTGGGTGCGAGGGTAGCATGAGTCAATGGGAGCTGCAAGCCATGAGCACAGCTGCCTCCAGGAGTGGCTTTTGTTGCATCCAGCAGCTCCCACAAGCCCCTGTACAGGATTAGGCAGGGGCACAGCCCTCCACGGAGCTGAGCTCCCCTGGGAGCAAGGATATGGGCTTGTCGCTTGTGGCTTTGGGAAACCAGGTGCTTCCCACTGTCTCACATTGTCCACCACAGCTTCTCAGTGTGGTGAGATGTAAAACCCCAGCTCTGAGATCTTCAGGGTGAGATTTATTTTTAAGCATAGTGGTGCCTGCCCAATTTCCAGGCTTGGTCCCACTGCCCCCTCTACTCACCACCACATAGATGGGGAAGGTGCTTCTCGGCTTAAAGTCCTCCAGCCGGCACAGCACAGGAAAGATCTTGTGCTTCCAGATCTCCACAGAGATCAGCTCCCCAATGAGAACAGGAATCTAGACAGGGAAGGGATGGGGAAAGCGAAGCACTTCAGACCAGTGCTTCAGGGGAAACCAGTTTTATTGCTAATGCTCAGCCACACAGACTTATTTGGAGTCATCCCACAGAGGAGGGTGGCCTTGGGGCACCCTGTCTCTATTCACCCAGCTCAGAAATCAAAAGCTTTTCACCAACAGACGAGCAGGCAGAGAGAGCTCCTGGGGTTGCAAAGGGGGAAGATGACCCTGAGGAGCTGGGCAGGTCCAGGGCACCACACGTAGCAGTGCAGCCCAACACATTCCAGGGCTGGGACACCCCCGTTATAGGGCAGAGATCCACAAGTGGCAGCGCTGGTGCACAAGAGAGACCAAAACAACCTCCAAGAGAGGAACCAGAGACCAGCAAGTAGCAATACCACAACTTGACCTTTAATTTTTTTAAAAAGTAAAACTGGCAAACCACCAGTCAAACGTCTTTGCTGGAGATACAACAGATTCTTCACAATTTTATTCCAAAATTGCACATTGTCCACAAGGTGACCCCAGCTCGAGGCTGAAGGCCTGGCATGGGGATCACTACCACACCCAAGGAGGCTCACCTTGGCGTAGGTGACCAGCAGCTCGGTGAGGAGCTGCTCCTGGCCCGCAGAGGCACTCAGGATGGCATGCATGTTGAGCTTCTCCACACACTCATGCTGCCGAAGCCATCTGTGGGGCAGCCAGGAAGGACATCAGTGGCAGAGACCTCTGGCCAGGGGCTCTGGGGCTCCGCTGCGCTTCTGGAGAAGGTCCCTCACGCAGGTAAACCTGCTCCCAGCACCCTCATCCCCAGGAAATGCCCCAAGCCTGCCAGGAACCCCCAAACCCCACACTGTCCCCTGAGCCAGCGCTCCCTGGGGCAGCAGCTTCACCTGCAGCAGCCCCAACCCCACTGCCCTCCTGCCTGCCCCCAGCAACACCCACCATGAGACACTGTCACTGGGGGATACACCAAAACTGGGGGTCCTCCTCTCCATCACCCCTACCCACACAGACCCTCTGGGGACACCCCAGATCTGGGGCCCTCCTCTCTCTCTCCCCCAGTCCTTCCAGGAAGGCTCCGGAACTGGGGACCCTCCTCTCTCCCCACCCCACCCTGACTCTCTGGGGTCACTGGGACCCCTCCTCTCTACCCTAGACCTTCTGGGAACCCTTCCTTATCCCCATCCAGACCCTCTGGGGAGGGCCCAAACCCGGGGCCCCTCCTCTCCCCCCACAACCCCAACAGGGACACCCCAAATTTAGAGCCCCTTCTTCATGC
>NW_010972584.1:1456657-1460698 GCF_000737465.1 Haliaeetus leucocephalus | reverse complement strand
GGCGGCGTCGCTGTGGCAACGGCCCCCCCACCTTCCTCGGCTGGCGGCCCCTCTGCCGCCCCCTGGCGGCGCGGAGGAGCGCTCTGCGAGGCAGTGGTGGGGCGGGAGGAGCCTCTGCCGCCCCCTAGCCCCGCGGAGGAGCGACCGCAGGCGGCGCGGCGCCCCGGGCTCTGTGGACACCCACGGGGGACGCGTGGGGGAGACACGCGGGCCCCGGCTGCCACCCCCGCCGTCACTTCCAGCACACGATGATGTTGGGGTCGTTCTCCAGCCGCTCGTCCAGCTCCTTGTAACTCATGCCTGGGGGTCGGGGAAGGCAGCGGGGTGTTAGTGGGGTGCCCGGCAGCGGTGTCGGGGGGCTGGCTGGGCTCCCCAGCTGCTCCCCCCGGGCAGCACGGGCTTGGCAGCCCAGCTCGGCACAGAACCTAGCCCAGAGTCCCGTCTCCACGAGGTCTGAAGGCTCCCAATGGGGCGAGGGAGACCCCGAGACCAGTGCATGGCCCTGGGCACGCAGGCAGCCTCTCTGCCTCCCACCGGCCCCGAGACCTGCACGGAGGAGCCCGGATCCTCACCGGTCTTGCAGCAGATCTCGTCGTAGCTGTGGCAGCCCGTGTACAGCCGGGCTGGGTGGCTCCGTTCGTCCCGGGCGACCTTGACGGGGTATTTCTGAAGCCGCCGGATAAGGCCCTTCATCAAACCAAACTGGATAAGCCTCCTGGGGACGAGGAGGGAAGAGAGTGGGACCACAATGCTGAGGTGTCAAACACTCCAGCTCCCCCCACTCCCTTCTGGTTCCACCATGCCACAGCACTGCCTCACGTTTCCCCACCTATGGACGCAGGGGTTGGGAACTCCCTCCTCGCTCCCCCACACTCGCGCCACCACCCCCAGTGTCACCGCTGCCCTCGGGGACCGAGGAGGAGGGTGCTGGCTCCGACCTCTCATCCACCCTCTGGAGCTGCAGGGTGTAGCGGGAGATGAGATCTCGCACCGTCGTGCCAGGGCTCAGCCCGCAGTACAGCTGGAAGACGTCCCTGAGACTGGCTCGCTTGTGCCCTGTGGGGACAAGTCAGCAGTCAGCTGCCCTCTGTCCCTGCCTCCGCTGGCAGCCCAGCGCAGGGTCACCCTACCTTGTTTGGTGACGTAGGACAGACACTCTTCCTGGAGACACTTGTCATCCACCAGGTCCTGGACCTTTGGTGTGGTGCAGTAGACGTTGGAGTACTGGAGGGCAAGGGAAAACCAGCTCTGCTCGGCCACAGCTCCCAGAGACAGACCTGCCCCGCTCAGAACCCCGTTATCCCCCCTACACAGCCACCCCGATGGCGCAGCCGCTGCCCCAATCCTGCTCACAGCCCCACGCTCCGTGGCCTGACCCACCTGAAGTATGGAGACGAGCGTGACGACCCCGTAGTACCTGCAGACAGACAGGGAAACGTGAGAGACCCTCTCTGCCAGCACCCACCACTACCCCCTCCTGTGGGCTGGCCAGGCCCCCCCTTCCATGCACTCACAGCAGGTTTTGCACAGCGATGCGCACCAAGTTCAGCTCTACGTCGGCTTCTGCAGAAATCTTCTGGACGTGCCGAAAGCCATCAATGTAGGGCAGGATCTAGGAGGGGAGGAAGCAACAGCTAAGAGGGGAGAGAGCAGAGAGGTCCAAGGCATCACCCTGAAACCCCAGAAACTCCCCTGTGTCCAGGAGCACACTGGGATGGGCAGGCTCCATCCCTAGCAGCATTTTATCCTCAGGTTGGGTAAATGGGTTGCTCATGGGCCCAAGCACAAAGACAAGGGGAGCACCAAACCGTGCTCATTAACGTGGTGATCTCCGGGACAGCCTGACTCCCCTCTCCCTGCGGGCAGGCTGGAAACAGGTACTGTTCAAAGCATGCTGCCCCTGGTCAAGCACACGGACCTGCTGTGTGGTGAGATCCCACTGGGAGTTGAAGAAGTCGTCCTTGTCTTGTGTGAAGACGGGGACATCGTACTCCTGCACGATTGGGGGGTCCGGGCGCTGCTCGATCACCTTCAGGTGGATTGTGTTTGACTCATCTGTCCAGGGAAAGGGAAGCGCTCAGTCCCCACAGGAACCTCTGCTCCCTCGGGAGCTTGCGACCGTCAGACCCAGGACATCACCACGCCGCATGGAGGAAGGCGTTTGTGTCCCACAGCCCCATCCCTCCTGGCCCTTTGAGCCACCCAGGACAAGGGTGGCTCAGACACCCCCCAACTCCAAGCGCAGACAGGGAGGGAGCTGGCAGGAGCAGCATAGGCAGAGCTGACCCAGGCAGGGGATGGCCCAGCTGCCTCCCAGCGCTGCCCTGCCCCGCTCCACCCCTCGCTGCCGGGCCAGCGCGGCTGCTGTACCTATGGGCAGGGTGCACTTTCCTTTGGCGTTCAGCTCCTCCAGCAGGATGGTCATGATAGGAACCAGCTTCTGTTTACTCTCCTCGTTGGAGATGAAGCCACTTTCCAGCTAAAGAGCAGAAAATCAAGTCAGCTTCTTCCCACAGGATTACTGGCTATAGGAACCGCACGTCTTGGATCCCGCCCTCCCTTAGACTTCAAGTGATGCGTAGGTAAAACCAGCACGATCCCCCCCTTACTGTAAACCTGGTCCCTACCCCAGCAACGCCCAGTGACCCACAACGTGCACCAGGACACCAGTGACTCTGTGGGGGGGGATCATGAGGCAGCCAGACTCTGCTCGAGTTGGCTTGGGCCTCACCTCGAGGGTGGTAAGGTAGCCAGCCAGCTTCTTCACTATGGGCTCCAGCGCACAGGCCTTGGCTCTGGCATCGCACACAAAGCCCAGGTTGAAGAGCAGAGCATTTCGGCTGTACTTCTTGTGCTCGATACACACGGGGCAGCCGATCAGCTTCTTCTCCATGGCCGTCCTGCGGGAAGACAAGTAGGACCTGCACCTATGCCCTCAGGGAGGTCTGAGCCCTGCACAAGGCTAGTTCCCGGTCAGGGTCCGGAGGTGGGGGCTCCTCTGCTTTGCAGGAAAAATGATGCCTAATCCCCAAACACTCAGTGTAGAAAACACACAGTCTAAAAAAGCATGGTGGGGGTGGGGGAGAAGAAAACGGTTTTCTTTCAAAACCAGCACAGCTCTCCAGACTCTTTCAACTCTCCTGGATTTCAGGCTGACAGAGAACCACACGCAGCACCAGCCACCCCCAGAATCCGGTACCCGCGGGCACCGTAAGGCACCTGCTGATATGGGACAGAAACCCCTGTGAGCCCAGAGCCGGCACTGTCACATCACCCAGCCGTCGTCGTCTCCCGCCGGCAGAGTCTTGCCCACTCGCGGCGAGGGCAGCGGATCCCCCCCCCGGGGCGGTGTGCCTACACTCACACGGTGATCAGCTTGTTCTGCAGCTCGGGCTTCGTGATGACGTACACCTGGATGGTGTCAAAGAGCTCCCGAGAGATGAAGTCCTCCGGGACCTGCGGCGGCACAGAAAGCTCCGCTCCAGCCCCAGCCCGGCTGCCGAGACCCCCCCTCCGGGAGCGGCCTCCACCCCCGGCCCCCCCCGCCATCCTCCCCTAGGGGCGCTCCCGGGCCCCAGTCCCGGCCCCCCCACCTGGTAGGTGATCTTGGGCCCCAGCGTGGGGTGGAACTCGCTGAAGAAGACGCACTCGATCCTGCCGCCCATGGCGGCCCGGGGAACGCCCGGGCTGAGCCCCGCTCCGGCAGCAGCGGCGCCGGCGGAACGGTGCCTACTACGCATGCGCGCCGGCTCCTGCCGGCCACCGTAGCACCCATCCGGGGGGACTTCACGTCACAGGTTCGCGCCAGTGGAGGAGGGCTCTCACTCTGAGCGACAGCGCCGCCCACCCATTCAGCGGCGGCGCGGCGCGGAAGAGGCGGGCCCTAGCGCGGACTGGCAGCTCACCTCCCCCAATCGGGGGCCGCGTCCTGGCCCGCCCGTCTCCGCGGCGGCGGCGGTGGTCACCCCCCTCCCCGGCCGCCATGGCCCTGACGGCCGAGACCGAGTCCCGGCTGTACCGGTCGCTGCGCGCCGCCGCCGG
>NW_010972584.1:1452122-1456321 GCF_000737465.1 Haliaeetus leucocephalus | reverse complement strand
CAGCTGGCGGAGAGCGCCCGGCGCAGAGGATGAGGCCCCTCCGCTTCCCGCGGGTGGCGGGAGGCTGAGCCCCGGGAGACGCCGACCCGCTGGCTGTTCCGTCCCCGGCCGCGGCGGAGGGGTGGGGGCGGCCGGTGCCAATCCCCCCCCCCGCCCTCTGTCTCCCAGTTCTCGTTCCTGATGACGGAAGCCCTGCTGATATTCTCCCCGGAGATCTCGCTGCTCCGCAACTTCTCCCGCAAAGTCAAAGTGCGGGTGCACTGGGCCCTCCAGCTGCTGGCCCTCCTCTGCGCCCTTCTGGGGCTGGGCCTCATCGCCTACAACAAGCACCTGAACGGCAAAGCCCACTTCGTCACCTGGCACGGCCTGACGGGGCTGCTGACCGTGCTGTACGCTGGCGGGCAGTGCGCGGGGGGGCTGCTGCTGCTCTACCCCAAGCTGATGAAGAACTGGACGCTGGCCAAGCTCAAGCTGTACCACGCAACCTCGGGGCTGGTGGGCTACCTGCTGGGCTGTGCCAGCCTGATGCTGGGCATGTGCTCCCTGTGGTTCACCGCCTCGGTGACCGGCGTCTCCTGGTACCTCGCCATGCTGTGTCCCCTTCTCACCAGCCTGGTTATCATGAACCAGGTGAGCAACGCTTACCTGTACCGCAAGCGGAGCCAGCACTGAGGGCCTGGCGTAGATCTGAACTTCCCCTGCGCAAGCCAGCGAGGCCAGGGCTCCCCCTCGCAGCCCCCTGGCTCGCGTAGGGTCTCCTCGGAACTCGGTTTCTACCTACTCATCTCTTGTTAGTCCTGGATTGTCTGTAGTGTCTTGTCCCCGGGGAGCAGCTATGATGTGCGTGATGCCGAGCGGGCAGGAGCTGCCTGCCTCATGCCTGCCAAGGTGGGGATGTTTCCCAGCACAGGTAAAGCTGCTGGTCCCCACGGCAGCTTGGTGCTCAGTGCTGGGAACCGGAGGGTTAACTCAGGATTCCTGCTCCTTTTCCCTTCCCCTACTACCCAGGGCTGCTTCGGAGCAGGCAGGACAGGAGCTGACACATTCCTGGTGAGGAGGGCAGGGAGTCCCTGCTCGCCCGGGAGGCTGCAGCGGGCACTGCACTGCCTCTCCTGCCACGAAGGCAGCTCGGCCAGTAAAAACGCAGGGTATGGTTGTGGCTTCAGCCAGGGAAGGGCTGAAGCAGGGTGGCAGCACCCAAAGAGGACGCAATGGGACAGTGGCACTCCCGTCCCCACGGCACAGCCCCGCGCAGGGACCCGGGGGCTCCCTGGGACTGGCATGGTCAGCCCTGCCCGACGGCCGCAGATCTGGGCACCCACCGCCACGCACAAATCCTTCCCGCAGGCTGGGACAGCGAAGCTTCAGCCTGTCAGGAGGTGGGGGTCATTTCACAGAGCAAATTAGCGAGCTGGGCCACAAACCGGCAGCCTGCAAAAGCCTGTTTTGTCCCTCTGCGGGGCACAGGGGACAGCGCGAGCACAGGAGGAGCAGGGCTCGGTGCAGGCCTGGGGGATGAGTCCTTGGGAAGGCAGAAAGGAACCTTCTCGCCTCACTGGCACAATACCTTCCTTCCAGCCCACCCACTGTCAGGGCAGCTGGGCACTGTGAGGCTCCCTCTGCCGCAGCAGCCCCATGGCTCCTCCGTGGCAGGTATCCTGCTCTCAGCAGGGCTGGAGAGCTGGGAGCAGCTCCTGGGCTGGGAAATTCCTCTGTATCCAGAGCTTTTATTCAATAAAGATTTCAGGCAGCTACAGTGCAACAAGCCCTCTTTACTGCCTGGGGTGGGGGGCTTTTGGGGTGCAGGCAGACCCCCCCACCCCCCCGCAGATTTCCCACCTCCTGCTTGCAAAGGGTCTCTCCCAACCTGCTGGGAACTCTCGGGAAGAAACCCCCCCCCGCCCCAGGCTCCTGTGCAAGAGCCCCTGGGGGCTGCCCTGTGCCCAGCCCCTCGCCCTCTGCTGCGGGAGCCGACTCTTTCAAAGAACTCTTTATTGATACTGAAACGTCTGTTTTTCCCAGTTGACAAAACCTTCTCGTGTGGTCCTTTAAAAAAATAATCACAACACCATCGACCCGTGTCCCAGGCCAGGGACTGCCCAGGGGATCAGGAGCTGCGAGAAGGCTGTTGCAGGGAGCATCCTCTCCATCCAGAAAACAAAAAAGCCCATCAACACAGAGGGAGGGAAAAGAGAAGGGGGAGCCCGTATTCTACCTGCAGGATAGAAAACCTGCTGCCGGAGGAAGCGGCGAGAGCTCCACCATAGAAATTAATTACAGCTTCTAGTGTAATCTGACAAACAGATTAGGCAGGGAGCGGCCAAGGACACCGGCTCCTTGCAGGGCTGGCTTCAGGGGCGAGAGAGGGAGGAGGAGAGAACCCCCCCATGCGCAAAGCCCAGAGCTGGCGGTGTCAGACCACCGCCATGAGGGGCTGGGTGGCCCCCTCCTGCCCAGCAGCCTCTCCCCCCTGTGTGGCAAACCTCTCACCGGTCACGGAGAGCTCCTGCCAGGGCGGGAGGAGGCTCCCCACGGGAAAGGGATTCAGAAAAGAAACCCGCCAGCTTTCCCGTTCGCTCGGTTAGGGACAAAACTACCTTCAGAAAGGAGGAAGTAAGTGTTGAGCGCTCTGGGCAACCCCCAGCGCAGAGGAGAAGTGAGGAAGCGCTGCTGACTTTGCTCCCGCGTGGGCAAGCGCAGTGGCCTCGGGGCAGGGATCAGCCCCACGTCCCCCTCCCAGAACAGCTGCCGGTGCCGACGTCCATGACCTGCCCTGCGCCAAGGGGAGTGGCTTGAAGAACCCCCATCCTTGCGGTGACGGCGTCCTGGGTGCCTGGTGCTGGCCATGAGCGGCAACAAAGCATTGGAATGAGGTAGCCCCCCTGCCTCTGCCGCGGGAGGAGTCCCCGCTCCCCACTGAGCATCCCGGCTGTGGCGGGGGACATGAGGGGGGTTAGCAGCTCTCCGATGGAGATGGGGTGGGGAAGGGGGGCGGTGTGTCGGCTGGTCACAGCTGGGATGGGGCATCCTGGAAGGTGATGAGGTTGGACTCCTGGCTGGCGCCCTTGCTGGCCGCACCGGGGTCGGGCAGCAGCGGGCTGTCAGCCTTCGCTGCCACCTCCTCCTCGTCGTCCTCCATGCTAGGCCAGGCCGACTGGTCTTCTACGCGCTTCAGCCGCTCATTCAGGGCCTTCAGGGCCAGCTGCCTGCGGGACAAGGGCAGACGGGCGGGTTAACCCTGGGTCCCATGGGCAGGGCAGCAGTTAACAGCTCTGCCCCACAGCGCACTGTGCAAGCCCATCCCTGGCTTCTTCCCGGCAAGAGAGGGTGGATTCAGCAGCGCCAGAGATGACCCGGAGTGCCTGGGACTGCCCCAGAGAAACCCACTCACGCTCCCAGACCACAGGCAGTTTTCGTGCCACGTGGTGCACTCAGAGGCTGTCAGACAGTACGCGGGCTGCTCCAGGAACGGCAGAAGAAAGGCGTAAAACGGGGCAGGGGAAAGTGGAGCGCCAACGCCTTGTCCAAACTTTTCTGCTGGGAGTCGGGAAGGCCAATGCCGGGCGTGCAGGAAGGCTGGGGCACGGGGCTGACTCACCACCTTCCCCTGCGCCAGGATGAATGGGTGCAGGGCTGCCACAAGCAAGGGGCACCCCCCCTGGCAGCCGCTGTCCCCCTAACCCCGCCTGCCCCTCCCCAAGATCTTCCTGCTCCTTGTCTCCATTTCCACTGCCGCTCCGCATTTGGAAGAGCGGGGCAACGTCCCACCAGCCCCCCCGAAATGTCCTCCCCATCTCTGTGGCAGGGAGGGCACCCCCAGCAGACCCCCTGGAGATGGCCCCCCCCTTAGCACCCAGCACCCAAACCTCCCCACTCCTCCTCGTTTGGATTTTAAACCCGACCCTTGCCACCCATAAACGTGATCCCCACAGGAGCAGGGCAAGCGGTACCTTCTCCTCTCGGCGTCCTGGGGGTCTGTCCCCGGCAGGCTGATGGTGATGGACGATGGGGCGCCCACGTCATAGCGTTTGACCGTCTTGCGGCAGACCTTCACCTTCACCAGGATGCTGTGCACCAGGTTGGCCACCAGACCCACCACGGGCTGCAGGATCTCGGGGAAGAAAGTGGCGAAGGCGAAGTGGTCGGACATGTCTCCGCGGCCTCTACTGTGCCGCTGGTAGAAACGGAGATAGACCCAG
>NW_010972584.1:1450581-1450825 GCF_000737465.1 Haliaeetus leucocephalus | reverse complement strand
GAGCACCCCGATATCCCCGCTCCCCCCACACATCCCGTGCCGTGCCCCCCCGGCCCTGCCCACGTACCCGGGCAATGACGCAGCCACCACCTGTGAAGTGAAAATATGAACATTATTTAATAACTGAGTCTCTGTAATAAACCATTTGAAAATATTTTACAAGGAGTCACACGCACGATATCTTACAAATTGTCTTTTTGTTGGTTTTTGAAGTTTTCCAACTCTTCTGTACAAAAAAAAAAAA
>NW_010972584.1:1448615-1449553 GCF_000737465.1 Haliaeetus leucocephalus | reverse complement strand
TCCCCGGGCCGGCGCGGTTTCTTTGGCAGGGCTGCCGGGGCGAGGGCGGCCGCAGGGGCTGGGCGGGCAGGATTTCACAGTGATCTGCAGAACGGAAAAGAAACAAAATACATTTTTTTTTTTTTTTTCCCCCTCCTTTTCACCCCAGGATCTGTGCCCAAGAACACACGAGAGCGGCTGAGCCCAGGCCTCCATCCTACCCTGGCGCAGGCGATGGTCGCTGCCCCCCAACCTCCGCCCCTGACCGCAGCCGGCCCCGAGCCCGCAGGGATGCTGGAGCCGCCGTCTGCCCCGCACACCCGGGGGGCCGGTACCCGCTGGAACAAATAATACTGACCCGCACAGTCAAGTCAAGTCCTTTTTTCTTTTTTTTTTTTTTTTTTTTTTTTCCTTTTTTCCCCCCTTTTTTTTTTCCATGTGTCCTCATTGCTGACAATAAACACCGCCGGTCTCCAGGCAAAAATGTCGGAAACTCGATGTAGAAAGATCTGCTTTAAAATCTTCAGGCTAAAAAAATAGGCGAGGTGGATGGGGGGTCGCGGGCTGAGGGCACCGACGCCACTTTCCGAGTCCGAGCGGCCGGGAGGGCGCGACGTCGGGGGGCACCGACCCGGTCCCTGCTCTGCCGGGGAGCCCCTGCCCGCACCCCGACTCTTCTTTGGCTGCGGCCGGCGGGGAGCGCGGGGTGGCATCGCGGGGGTCCCCGAGGCGGCGGAGGGGACGTCGCTCCCGCTCCACCGGGCCGGGGAGGGGGATGGAGATAGAGCTTGAAAGAAAAGAGAGCTGGCGGGGGCGGCCGGGGGGGGGCTAAAGGCAGGCGGCCGGGGGCAGCGGGTGCCGGCTGGCGCTGGAGTAGAGGAGCAGCAGCTGCAGGGAGAGCAGGACCCCCAGGGAGGGGGCGAAGGAAGCCCCTCGGCCGCAGTCTGAGGTATCTTCCT
>NW_010972584.1:1444651-1448461 GCF_000737465.1 Haliaeetus leucocephalus | reverse complement strand
CCTGGGGCTCCGCTCCCCCCCGCGTCCCCCTGCACCCCACGTACTGTTGCATTGTAGTCGAAGCAGATGTGGGGGCCTTTCCGGTAGCGGGGCCTGTCCACCAGCTCACACTGGTTGGGGTCCCTCGGGGGGGCTTCGCAGGTCAAGGAAACCACCGGGGACAGGGCGATGGGGGCACGTGGGGTGCCCCACGGCCACCCCCAGCCCCTCGGGCCATGGGCTGGCTCCCTCTACCCCTGCCTGACCCTGCAGCTCCCAGTCTCCCCACTCAGCCCCGCAACCCCCACCTGTCCCCTCACCCCCCTCCCATCCCGGGGGGGACGCAGCCGGACCACCAAAGGATACCTCTTACCTCTGCCTGCAGCAGCTTGACGGACTCGCACTGGCTGCAGAGGGGCTTGTCGGCCACCACGAAGAGCAGGTTGGTGTTGGCCAGCCTCTGCGCGTGGAAGAGCCTGGGGGCATGACAGCAGTGGGGACCCCAGTTACCCTGTGCCCCAATTCCCCCCGGTCCCTGGTTCCAGCCCCACTGCTGGGTGGCTCCGAGGAGGCTGAGCAGGTGGCGTGTCCCCATCCCCATCCCCATCCCCATCTCCATCTCCATCCCCATCTCATCTCCATCTATCCCCATCCCAATCCCCATCTCCATCTCCATCCCCATCCCCATCCCCATCTCCATCTCCATCTACCACCATCCTCATTCCCATCCCGATCCCCATCTCCATCTCTATCTCCATCTCCATCTCCATCCTCATCCCCATCCTGATCCCCATCTCCATCCCCATCTCCATCTCCATCTCCATCTCCATCTCCATCTATCCCCATCCTCATCCCCATCCCCATCCCCATCTCCAACCCTGTCCCCACGCTGAGGGGCTGCCCAGGGAACTGGCACCGATGGGCTTGCAGGGCTCGGTCCCACCTGGAGGAACCCTGGGGATGTCACCATCACCCCATGGCCCACGGGGACACTACCGCTGCTCCCTGTCCCCCCTGTCCGGGTACCACAGCCCCCCTGAGCGCTGCATGGCATCTCCCATCGTCCCCGTGCAGGCAGCTGCACGGGGGTCCTGGCAAAGACAGCCTAGGAGGGTGCCCCCAACCCTGCCCAGCTGGTGGGACGGTGGGGACGGACCCACCTGGAGCAGTTGCCGCAGTCGATGATGGCGTTGTAGGTGGCATTGACGGTGCTGAAGTAGTACTGCGTCTGTTTCATGATGCAGCTCGTCTCCCTGGCTTCCATGCTGTCCCCCGCCACCTCCTCTGCGCCGGCACAGCGCCGTGGGCCAGGGGCCACGGACCCCCCCGCCCCGTGCCCCCGCCACGTCCCCTGCCCGCCCCCAGCTCGGGGCTCCCCGGGGACTCACCCGTCTGGAACCAGCTGCTGTAGGTGAGGCCGTACAGGAACTGCTGGAAGAGGGACCTGGGGAAGGAGACCACGGCCACGTCAGCTGTCCCAGCCCCGGGGACACGCCGGCATCACCCCCCGATGGAAATGGCCCTGGGGAGGGGATGCGGCAGGACTCACCAGGCTGCAGCTGAGGTCCACCAGGCAAGGTTCAGGAGATCGGCCACGGTGGGCTGTGGGCAAAGAGGGGGCAGTGAGCCAGCGGGCCCCTGTGCTGGGGACACCCCGCGGGTCCTTGAGCTCCCGGACCGCCTGGCGGCCACCGTTCCCACAGGCACTCACCACGAAGACGCCGCGGGGCGCAGCGCCTGTGTTGCTCTGGGCTTCAGGGGCGCAGACAGACTGGAAGTCGTAGGACTCCTTGCGGGTGTAGAAGGAGTTGTTGTAGAGGGCGGACATCAGGTTGGCGTCCACCTCGCTGAAGAACTTGCCCACCTGGGATGGGGACACCGAGTCTGCACCCAAACACCACCTCACCCTGTGTCTGCCCCGGCGGGGACTCAAGCGGGGCTGTGTCATGCCACCCATGACACGAGCTCACAGCTCTCAGCTCTCCACTGGCATCCCACGCCCAGGAGAGCTGCAACACGGGCAACGCTCACCTGGTACCAGTGGTCCTCCTGGTTGGAAAGCACCAGGAAGCCCCCGTCGTCGATGAGGACGCAGATGAGGTCCTGGGGAAGGACAGCAGCGTCACCCACCCCCTGGCCATGCCCAGGGCAAGGCAGGACAGGCAGGGCGGGGGGGTTGACGGGCAGTCAGGCCGGGGGGGCCAGCCCAGCGTCCCCAAGTCTGGAGGCCACTCAGGAACATCTCAGTGCCGGGAGCACACGTTCTGGGTACAGGGAGCAGGAACAACCACCCACCCTGGGAGGTTTAACAGCCCCCTGGGGGGGGGTCCAGAGTCCAGGGGGCAACCCCAGGGCTTCGTCCCTGTGAGCGGGGTCAGGGGCTGGCTGAGCAACGGGAGCGGCTGGGGGACAGGGTGGGCGCACTCACCCGGACAGCACAGGCAGGGCAGGCAGGGGACGAGGAGCCCTCCCAGCCGTCCCCCGCTGCCCCTGCCTGCTGTCCCCTGCTGCCCACAACCCCTGCCCACCACCCACCTTGTTGTTGGCCTCACAGTCCATCTCGCAGCTGGTCGAGGGGTCGCACTGTCAACCAAAACCGGGGCAGAGGGACAGGTTAGCAGGACCATCCTCCCTGCCAGAGCTGTCCTCCTGGCCAGGAGGCGACATGCCAGGGGGTCAGGGGTTCGGGGGACAGGCTCCCCGAACAGGGTGACGGGCAGGGCTGCGTGGGAGGCACAAGCCCAATGGGGCCACAGGCACCATGTCCTGGCAGTGCCCCAGTCATGTCCCCGGCAAGCAGAGCTCCCTCCCTGTCCCTGTCCCCGTCCCCACGCCGTGCCAGAGCCGCAGGAGCCTTGGGGGACGTACCCGGCGGGCACCCAGCTGGTCGCGGTCCGTCCGGTTGCTCGCCAGCACTTTGAACTTCTCAGCCCAGGCTTCCAGGTCCAGCTTCACCCCCACCACTGGGGCAGCGGGGAGATAGGGTGAGCCCCGGCACGGGGGGGATGATGGGGACCCCCCCAGCCTAACGGTGGGGCACCCAGCCCCCTGCCTACCTGCTGGCTTCAGTGTCTTGCCCCCGATGCTGAGCTCCACGGCGGTGCTCACCAGGATCCCGATGGTGTTGTTCTCCAGGTCCAGCCCCCGGTAGCCGGCTGCAGAGGGCAGGGGTGGCATCAGGGGACATGTGGGGTCAGCGGCAGCCCGTGCCACCCCCCGTCACCGTAAGCCGGCACCCACCGTCTCGGTAGGGTGGCTTGAAGATGTAGCCCTTGTTGTCCAGGCTCCTCCGGTAGAAGCTGGCGTTGAAGGGCTCCGGTTCCTCCTCCCAGTCGTCTGCAGCCCTGGCGGGGAGCAGCCACGGCCATGACTGTCACTCGGCTCCAGTCCCACTCAAGATGGCCCCACAGGAGCAGATGTGTCACCGCGTGGGGCCAGGCACACATGCACCCGCCAGACACTCACTTGTTAGGGAAGACGCGGGTGATGCCCCCATCGGTGGCTGCAAAGACGGCCAAGAGGCTGTACCTGCAAGGAGAGAGGCTGGGCATGCTGGGCATCAGTGGGGTTTTGCTCGGCCCCTGTCCCTGTCCCCACAGGCCGTCCCAATCCCCCTCTGTCCCCAGCCAGCGCTGCCTGTCCTGGGCCACCTTGCCTCCACCTACGTGTTGAGGTCCTGGTCCTTCCAGACCCGCTCCACCAGCTGCTGTGTGATGCCCGTGTCCAGGATCAGGTTGTGCAGGAGGAAATTGTCACCTTGGCAGGAAGATGGAGAGGAGGAGGAGGTGAGGGCTGGCCCCGTGGGGGCCCCCTGCGCCCCCCTGCCCTGCC